>NW_028227350.1:340109-388924 GCF_978045245.1 Mus caroli
AATTTACTGAAAAACCCGCATTAGAGGAAATGCACAGTGTAGTACATTGTATATGAGTGAGTTGCACTGAAAAACTTAGAATTTACTGAAAAACCCGCATTAGACGAAATGCACAGTGTAGTACATTGTATATGAGTGAGTTGCACTGAAAAACTTAGAATTTACTGAAAAACCCGCATTAGACGAAATGCACAGTGTAGTACATTGTATATGAGTGAGTTGCACTGAAAAACTTAGAATTTACTGAAAAATTCGCATTAGAAGAAATGCACAGTGTAGTACATTGTATATGAGTGAGTTGCACTGAAAAACTTAGAATTTACTGAAAAATCCGCATTAGACGAAATGCAGAGTGTACTACATAGTATATGAGTGAGTTGCACTGAAAAACTTAGAATTTACTGAAAAACCCGCATTAGACGAAATGCACAGTGTAGTACATTGTATATGAGTGAGTTGCACTGAAAAACTTAGAATTTACTGAAAAACCCGCATTAGACGAAATGCACAGTGTAGTACATAGTACATGAGTGAGTTGCACTGAAAAAATTAGAATTTACTGAAAAACCCGCATTAGACGAAATGCACAGTGTAGTACATTGTATATGAGTGAGTTGTACTGAAAAACTTAGAATTTACTGAAAAACCCGCATTAGACGAAATGCACAGTGTACTACATAGTATATGAGTGAGTTGCACTGAAAAACCTAGAATTTACTGAAAAACCCGCATTAGACGAAATGCACAGTGTAGTACATTGTATATGAGTGAGTTGCACTGAAAAACTTAGAATTTACTGAAAAACCCGCATTAGAGGAAATGCACAGTGTAGTACATTGTATATGAGTGAGTTGCACTGAAAAACTTAGAATTTACTGAAAAACCCGCATTAGACGAAATGCACAGTGTAGTACATAGTATATGAGTGAGTTGCACTGAAAAACTTATAATTTACTGAAAAACCCGCATTAGACGAAATGCACACTGTAGTACATAGTATATGAGTGAGTTGCACTGAAAAATTTAGAATTTACTGAAAAACCCGCATTAGACAAAATGCACAGTGTAGTACATAGTATATGAGTGAGTTGCACTGAAAAACTTAGAATTTACTGAAAAACCCGCATTAGACGAAATGCACAGTGTAGTACATTGTATATGAGTGAGTTGCACTGAAAAAAGAATTTACTGAAAAACCCGCATTAGACGAAAATGCACAGTGTAGTACATTGTATATGAGTGAGTTGCACTGAAAAACTTAGAATTTACTGAAAAAACCCGCATTAGACGAAATGCACAGTGTAGTACATTGTATATGAGTGAGTTGCACTGAAAAACTTAGAATTTACTGAAAAAACCCGCATTAGACGAAATGCACCGTGTAGTACATTGTATATGAGTGAGTTGCACTGAAAAACTTAGAATTTACTGAAAAACCCGCATTAGACGAAATGCACAGTGTAGTACATAGTATATGAGTGAGTTGCACTGAAAAACTTAGAATTTACTGGAAAACCCGCATTAGACGAAATGCACAGTGTAGTACATTGTATATGAGTGAGTTGCACTGAAAAACTTAGAATTTACTGAAAAACCCGCATTAGACGAAATGCACAGTGTAGTACATTGTATATGAGTGAGTTGCACTGAAAAACTTAGAATTTACTGAAAAACCCGCATTAGACGAAATGCACAGTGTAGAACATTGTATATGAGTGAGTTGCACTGAAAAACTTAGAATTTACTGAAAAACCCGCATTAGACGATATGCACAGTGTAGTACATAGTATATGAGTGAGTTGCACTGAAAAAATTAGAATTTACTGAAAAACCCGCATTAGACGAAATGCACAGTGTAGTACATTGTATATGAGTGAGTTGTACTGAAAAACTTAGAATTTACTGAAAAACCCGCATTAGACGAAATGCACAGTGTACTACATAGTATATGAGTGAGTTGCACTGAAAAACCTAGAATTTACTGAAAAACCCGCATTAGACGAAATGCACAGTGTAGTACATTGTATATGAGTGAGATGCACTGAAAAAGTTAGAATTTACTGAAAAACCCGCATTAGACGAAATGCACACTGTAGTACATAGTATATGAGTGAGTTGCACTGAAAAACTTATAATTTACTGAAAAACCCGCATTAGACAAAATGCACAGTGTAGTACATTGTATATGAGTGAGTTGCACTGAAAAACTTAGAATTTACTGAAAAACCCGCATTAGACGAAATGCACAGTGTAGTACATAGTATATGAGTGAGTTGCACTGAAAAAATTATAATTTACTGAAAAACCCGCATTAGACAAAATGCACAGTGTAGTACATAGTATATGGGTGAGTTGCACTGAAAAACTTAGAATTTACTGAAAAACCCGCATTAGAGGAAATGCACAGTGTAGTACATTGTATATGAGTGAGTTGCACTGAAAAACTTAGAATTTACTGAAAAACCCGCATTAGACGAAATGCACAGTGTAGTACATTGTATATGAGTGAGTTGCACTGAAAAACTTAGAATTTACTGAAAAACCCGCATTAGACGAAATGCACAGTGTAGTACATTGTATATGAGTGAGTTGCACTGAAAAACTTAGAATTTACTGAAAAACCCGCATTAGACGAAATGCACAGTGTAGTACATAGTATATGAGTGAGTTGCACTGAAAAACTTAGAATTTACTGAAAAACCCGCATTAGATGAAATGCACAGTGTAGTACATTATATATGAGTGAGTTGCACTGAAAAACTTAGAATTTACTGAAAAACCCGCATTAGACGAAATGCACACTGTAGTACATAGTATATGAGTGAGTTGCACTGAAAAACTTAGAATTTACTGAAAAACCCGCATTAGACAAAATTCACAGTGTAGTACATAGTATATGAGTGAGTTGCACTGAAAAACTTAGAATTTACTGAAAAACCCGAATTAGACGAAATGCACAGTGTAGTACATTGTATATGAATGAGTTGCACTGAAAAACTTAGAATTTACTGAAAAACCCGCATTAGACGAAATGCACAGTGTAGTACATTGTATATGAGTGAGTTGCACTGAAAAACTTAGAATTTACTGAAAAACCCGCATTAGAAGAAATGCACACTGTAGTACATAGTATATGAGTGAGTTGCACTGAAAAACTTAGAATTTACTGAAAAACCCGCATTAGACGAAATGCACAGTGTAGTACATTGTATATGAGTGAGTTGCACTGAAAAACTTAGAATTTACTGAAAAACCCGCATTAGACGAAATGCACAGTGTAGTACATTGTATATGAGTGAGTTGCACTGAAAAACTTAGAATTTACTGAAAAACCCGCATTAGACGAAATGCACAGTGTAGTACATTGTATATGAGTGAGTTGCACTGAAAAACTTAGAATTTACTGAAAAACCCGCATTAGACGAAATGCACCGTGTAGTACATTGTATATGAGTGAGTTGCACTGAAAAACTTAGAATTTACTGAAAAACCCGCATTAGACGAAATGCACAGTGTAGTACATAGTATATGAGTGAGTTGCACTGAAAAACTTAGAATTTACTGGAAAACCCGCATTAGACGAAATGCACAGTGTAGTACATTGTATATGAGTGAGTTGCACTGAAAAACTTAGAATTTACTGAAAAACCCGCATTAGACGAAATGCACAGTGTAGTACATTGTATATGAGTGAGTTGCACTGAAAAACTTAGAATTTACTGAAAAACCCGCATTAGACGAAATGCACAGTGTAGTACATTGTATATGAGTGAGTTGCACTGAAAAACTTAGAATTTACTGAAAAACCCGCATTAGACGATATGCACAGTGTAGTACATAGTATATGAGTGAGTTGCACTGAAAAAATTAGAATTTACTGAAAAACCCGCATTAGACGAAATGCACAGTGTAGTACATAGTATATGAGTGAGTTGCACTGAAAAACTTATAATTTACTGAAAAACCCGCATTAGACAAAATGCACAGTGTAGTACATAGTATATGGGTGAGTTGCACTGAAAAACTTAGAATTTACTGAAAAACCCGCATTAGAGGAAATGCACAGTGTAGTACATTGTATATGAGTGAGTTGCACTGAAAAACTTAGAATTTACTGAAAAACCCGCATTAGACGAAATGCACAGTGTAGTACATTGTATATGAGTGAGTTGCACTGAAAAACTTAGAATTTACTGAAAAACCCGCATTAGACGAAATGCACAGTGTAGTACATTGTATATGAGTGAGTTGCACTGAAAAACTTAGAATTTACTGAAAAACCCGCATTAGACGAAATGCACAGTGTAGTACATAGTATATGAGTGAGTTGCACTGAAAAACTTAGAATTTACTGAAAAACCCGCATTAGATGAAATGCACAGTGTAGTACATTATATATGAGTGAGTTGCACTGAAAAACTTAGAATTTACTGAAAAACCCGCATTAGACGAAATGCACACTGTAGTACATAGTATATGAGTGAGTTGCACTGAAAAACTTAGAATTTACTGAAAAACCCGCATTAGACAAAATTCACAGTGTAGTACATAGTATATGAGTGAGTTGCACTGAAAAACTTAGAATTTACTGAAAAACCCGAATTAGACGAAATGCACAGTGTAGTACATTGTATATGAATGAGTTGCACTGAAAAACTTAGAATTTACTGAAAAACCCGCATTAGACGAAATGCACAGTGTAGTACATTGTATATGAGTGAGTTGCACTGAAAAACTTAGAATTTACTGAAAAACCCGCATTAGAAGAAATGCACACTGTAGTACATAGTATATGAGTGAGTTGCACTGAAAAACTTAGAATTTACTGAAAAACCCGCATTAGACGAAATGCACAGTGTAGTACATTGTATATGAGTGAGTTGCACTGAAAAACTTATAATTTACTGAAAAACCAGCATTAGACGAAATGCACAGTGTAGTACATTGTATATGAGTGAGTTGCACTGAAAAACTTAGAATTTACTGAAAAACCCGCATTAGACGAAATGCACAGTGTAGTACATAGTATATGAGTGAGTTGCACTGAAAAACTTATAATTTACTGAAAAACCCGCATTAGACAAAATGCACAGTGTAGTACATAGTATATGGGTGAGTTGCACTGCAAAACTTAGAATTTACTGAAAAATCCGCATTAGAGCAAATGCACAGTGTAGTACATTGTATATGAGTGAGTTGCACTGAAAAACTTAGAATTTACTGAAAAACCCGCATTAGACGAAATGCACATTGTAGTACATTGTATATGAGTGAGTTGCACTGAAAAACTTAGAATTTACTGAAAAACCCGCATTAGACGAAATGCACACTGTAGTACATAGTATATGAGTGAGTTGCACTGAAAAATTTAGAATTTACTGAAAAACCCGCATTAGACAAAATGCGCAGTGTAGTACATAGTATATGAGTGAGTTGCACTGAAAGACTTAGAATTTACTGAAAAACCCGCATTAGACGAAATGCACAGTGTAGTACATTGTATATGAGTGAGTTGCACTGAAAAACTTAGAATTTACTGAAAAACCCGTATTAGACGAAATGCACAGTGTAGTACATTGTATATGAGTGAGTTGCACTGAAAAACTTAGAATTTACTGAAAAACCCGCATTAGACGAAATGCACAGTGTAGTACATTGTATATGAGTGAGTTGCACTGAAAAACTTAGAATTTACTGAAAAACCCGCATTAGACGAAATGCACCGTGTAGTACATTGTATATGAGTAAGTTGCACTGAAAAACTTAGAATTTACTGAAAAACCCGCATTAGACGAAATGCACAGTGTAGTACATTGTATATGAGTGAGTTGCACTGAAAAACTTATAATTTACTGAAAAACCCGCATTAGACAAAATGCACAGTGTAGTACATAGTATATGGGTGAGTTGCACTGAAAAACTTAGAATTTACTGAAAAATCCGCATTAGAGGAAATGCACAGTGTAGTACATTGTATATGAGTGAGTTGCACTGAAAAACTTAGAATTTACTGAAAAACCCGCATTAGACGAAATGCACAGTGTAGTACATTGTATATGAGTGAGTTGCACTGAAAAACTTAGAATTTACTGAAAAACCCGCATTAGACGAAATGCACAGTGTAGTACATAGTATATGAGTGAGTTGCACTGAAAAACTTAGAATTTACTGAAAAACCCGCATTAGACGAAATGCACAGTGTAGTACATTGTATATGAGTGAGTTGCACTGAAAAACTTATAATTTACTGAAAAACCCGCATTAGACGAAATGCACAGTGTAGTACATTGTATATGAGTGAGTTGCACTGAAAAACTTAGAATTTACTGAAAAACCCGCATTAGACGAAATGCACAGTGTAGTACATTGTATATGAGTGAGTTGCACTGAAAAACTTATAATTTACTGAAAAACCCGCATTAGACGAAATGCACAGTGTAGTACATTGTATATGAGTGAGTTGCACTGAAAAACTTAGAATTTACTGAAAAACCCGCATTAGACGAAATGCACACTGTAGTAAATAGTATATGAGTGAGTTGCACTGAAAAACTTAGAATTTTCTGAAAAACCCGCATTAGACGAAATGCACACTGTAGTACATAGTATATGAGTGAGTTGCACTGAAAAACTTATAATTTACTGAAAAACCCGCATTAGACGAAATGCACAGTGTAGTACATTGTATATGAGTGAGTTGCACTGAAAAACTTAGAATTTACTGAAAAACCCGCATTAGACGAAATGCACAGTGTAGTACATTGTATATGAGTGAGTTGCACTGAAAAACTTAGAATTTACTGAAAAACCCGCATTAGACGAAATGCACAGTGTAGTACATTGTATATGAGTGAGTTGCACTGAAAAACTTAGAATTTACTGAAAAACCCGCATTAGACGAAATGCACAGTGTAGTATAATGTATATGAGTGAGTTGCACTGAAAAACTTAGAATTTACTGAAAAACCCGCATTAGAAGAAATGCACAGTGTAGTACATTGTATATGAGTGAGTTGCACTGAAAAACTTAGAATTTACTGAAAAATCCGCATTAGACGAAATGCAGAGTGTACTACATAGTATATGAGTGAGTTGCACTGAAAAACTTAGAATTTACTGAAAAACCCGCATTAGACGAAATGCACAGTGTAGTACATTATATATGAGTGAGTTGCACTGAAAAACTTAGAAATTACTGAAAAACCCGCATTAGACGAAATGCACAGTGTAGTACATAGTATATGAGTGAGTTGCACTGAAAAACTTAGAATTTACTGAAAAACCCGCATTAGACGAAATGCACAGTGTAGTACATTGTATATGAGTGAGTTGTACTGATAAACTTAGAATTTACTGAAAAACCCGCATTAGACGAAATGCACAGTGTACTACATATTATATGAGTGAGTTGCACTGAAAAACCTAGAATTTACTGAAAAACCCGCATTAGACGAAATGCACAGTGTAGTACATTGTATATGAGTGAGTTGCACTGAAAAACTTAGAATTTACTGAAAAACCCGCATTAGACGAAATGCACACTGTAGTACATAGTATATGAGTGAGTTGCACTGAAAAACTTATAATTTACTGAAAAACCAGCATTAGACGAAATGCACAGTGTAGTACATTGTATATGAGTGAGTTGCACTGAAAAACTTAGAATTTACTGAAAAACCCGCATTAGACGAAATGCACAGTGTAGTACATTGTATATGAGTGAGTTGCACTGAAAAACTTAGAATTTACTGAAAAACCCGCATTAGACGAAATGCACACTGTAGTACATAGTATATGAGTGAGTTGCACTGAAAAACTTATAATTTACTGAAAAACCCGCATTAGACGAAATGCACACTGTAGTACATAGTATATGAGTGAGTTGCACTGAAAAACTTATAATTTACTGAAAAACCCGCATTAGACGAAATGCACAGTGTAGTACATTGTATATGAGTGAGTTGCACTGAAAAACTTAGAATTTACTGAAAAACCCGCATTAGACGAAATGCACAGTGTAGTACATTGTATATGAGTGAGTTGCACTGAAAAACTTAGAATTTACTGAAAAACCCGCATTAGACGAAATGCACAGTGTAGTACATTGTATATGAGTGAGTTGCACTGAAAAACTTAGAATTTACTGAAAAACCCGCATTAGACGAAATGCACAGTGTAGTACATTGTATATGAGTGAGTTGCACTGAAAAACTTAGAATTTACTGAAAAATCCGCATTAGACGAAATGCAGAGTGTACTACATAGTATATGAGTGAGTTGCACTGAAAAACTTAGAATTTACTGAAAAACCCGCATTAGACGAAATGCACAGTGTAGTACATTATATATGAGTGAGTTGCACTGAAAAACTTAGAATTTACTGAAAAACCCGCATTAGACGAAATGCACAGTGTAGTACATAGTATATGAGTGAGTTGCACTGAAAAAATTAGAATTTACTGAAAAACCCGCATTAGATGAAATGCACAGTGTAGTACATTGTATATGAGTGAGTTGTACTGAAAAACTTAGAATTTACTGAAAAACCCGCATTAGACGAAATGCACAGTGTACTACATAGTATATGAGTGAGTTGCACTGAAAAACCTAGAATTTACTGAAAAACCCGCATTAGACGAAATGCACAGTGTAGTACATTGTATATGAGTGAGTTGCACTGAAAAACTTAGAATTTACTGAAAAACCCGCATTAGACGAAATGCACACTGTAGTACATAGTATATGAGTGAGTTGCACTGAAAAACTTAGAATTTACTGAAAAACCCGCATTAGACGAAATGCACAGTGTAGTACATTGTATATGAGTGAGTTGCACTGAAAAACTTATAATTTACTGAAAAACCAGCATTAGACGAAATGCACAGTGTAGTACATTGTATATGAGTGAGTTGCACTGAAAAACTTAGAATTTACTGAAAAACCCGCATTAGACGAAATGCACAGTGTAGTACATAGTATATGAGTGAGTTGCACTGAAAAACTTATAATTTACTGAAAAACCCGCATTAGACAAAATGCACAGTGTAGTACATAGTATATGGGTGAGTTGCACTGCAAAACTTAGAATTTACTGAAAAATCCGCATTAGAGGAAATGCACAGTGTAGTACATTGTATATGAGTGAGTTGCACTGAAAAACTTAGAATTTACTGAAAAACCCGCATTAGACGAAATGCACAGTGTAGTACATTGTATATGAGTGAGTTGCACTGAAAAACTTAGAATTTACTGAAAAACCCGCATTAGACGAAATGCACACTGTAGTACATAGTATATGAGTGAGTTGCACTGAAAAATTTAGAATTTACTGAAAAACCCGCATTAGACAAAATGCACAGTGTAGTACATAGTATATGAGTGAGTTGCACTGAAAAACTTAGAATTTACTGAAAAACCCGCATTAGACGAAATGCACAGTGTAGTACATTGTATATGAGTGAGTTGCACTGAAAAACTTAGAATTTACTGAAAAACCCGTATTAGACGAAATGCACAGTGTAGTACATTGTATATGAGTGAGTTGTACTGAAAAACTTAGAATTTACTGAAAAACCCGCATTAGACGAAATGCACAGTGTAGTACATTGTATATGAGTGAGTTGCACTGAAAAACTTAGAATTTACTGAAAAACCCGCATTAGACGAAATGCACAGTGTAGTACATTGTATATGAGTGAGTTGCACTGAAAAACTTATAATTTACTGAAAAACCCGCATTAGACGAAATGCACAGTGTAGTACATTGTATATGAGTGAGTTGCACTGAAAAACTTAGAATTTACTGAAAAACCCGCATTAGACGAAATGCACACTGTAGTACATAGTATATGAGTGAGTTGCACTGAAAAACTTAGAATTTACTGAAAAACCCGCATTAGACGAAATGCACACTGTAGTACATAGTATATGAGTGAGTTGCACTGAAAAACTTATAATTTACTGAAAAACCCGCATTAGACGAAATGCACAGTGTAGTACATTGTATATGAGTGAGTTGCACTGAAAAACTTAGAATTTACTGAAAAACCCGCATTAGACGAAATGCACAGTGTAGTACATTGTATATGAGTGAGTTGCACTGAAAAACTTAGAATTTACTGAAAAACCCGCATTAGACGAAATGCACAGTGTAGTACATTGTATATGAGTGAGTTGCACTGAAAAACTTAGAATTTTCTGAAAAACCCGCATTAGACGAAATGCACAGTGTAGTATAATGTATATGAGTGAGTTGCACTGAAAAACTTAGAATTTACTGAAAAACCCGCATTAGAAGAAATGCACAGTGTAGTACATTGTATATGAGTGAGTTGCACTGAAAAACTTAGAATTTACTGAAAAATCCGCATTAGACGAAATGCAGAGTGTACTACATAGTATATGAGTGAGTTGCACTGAAAAACTTAGAATTTACTGAAAAACCCGCATTAGACGAAATGCACAGTGTAGTACATTATATATGAGTGAGTTGCACTGAAAAACTTAGAAATTACTGAAAAACCCGCATTAGACGAAATGCACAGTGTAGTACATAGTATATGAGTGAGTTGCACTGAAAAACTTAGAATTTACTGAAAAACCCGCATTAGACGAAATGCACAGTGTAGTACATTGTATATGAGTGAGTTGTACTGATAAACTTAGAATTTACTGAAAAACCCGCATTAGACGAAATGCACAGTGTACTACATAGTATATGAGTGAGTTGCACTGAAAAACCTAGAATTTACTGAAAAACCCGCATTAGACGAAATGCACAGTGTAGTACATTGTATATGAGTGAGTTGCACTGAAAAACTTAGAATTTACTGAAAAACCCGCATTAGACGAAATGCACACTGTAGTACATAGTATATGACTGAGTTGCACTGAAAAACTTAGAATTTACTGAAAAACCCGCATTAGACGAAATGCACAGTGTAGTACATTGTATATGAGTGAGTTGCACTGAAAAACTTATAATTTACTGAAAAACCAGCATTAGACGAAATGCACAGTGTAGTACATTGTATATGAGTGAGTTGCACTGAAAAACTTAGAATTTACTGAAAAACCCGCATTAGACGAAATGCACAGTGTAGTACATAGTATATGAGTGAGTTGCACTGAAAAACTTATAATTTACTGAAAAACCCGCATTAGACAAAATGCACAGTGTAGTACATAGTATATGGGTGAGTTGCACTGAAAAACTTAGAATTTACTGAAAAATCCGCATTAGAGGAAATGCACAGTGTAGTACATTGTATATGAGTGAGTTGCACTGAAAAACTTAGTATTTACTGAAAAACCCGCATTAGACGAAATGCACAGTGTAGTACATTGTATATGAGTGAGTTGCACTGAAAAACTTAGAATTTACTGAAAAACCCGCATTAGACGAAATGCACACTGTAGTACATAGTATATGAGTGAGTTGCACTGAAAAATTTAGAATTTACTGAAAAACCCGCATTAGACAAAATGCACAGTATAGTACATAGTATATGAGTGAGTTGCACTGAAAAACTTAGAATTTACTGAAAAACCCGCATTAGACGAAATGCACAGTGTAGTACATTGTATATGAGTGAGTTGCACTGAAAAACTTAGAATTTACTGAAAAACCCGCATTAGACGAAATGCACAGTGTAGTACATTGTATATGAGTGAGTTGCACTGAAAAACTTAGAATTTACTGAAAAACCCGCATTAGACGAAATACAGTGTAGTACATTGTATATGAGTGAGTTGCACTGAAAAACTTAGAATTTACTGAAAAACCCGCATTAGACGAAATGCACCGTGTAGTACATTGTATATGAGTGAGTTGCACTGAAAAACTTAGAATTTACTGAAAAACCCGCATTAGACGAAATGCACAGTGTAGTACATTGTATATGAGTGAGTTGCACTGAAAAACTTAGAATTTACTGAAAAACCCGCATTAGACGAAATGCACACTGTAGTACATAGTATATGAGTGAGTTGCACTGAAAAACTTAGAATTTACTGAAAAACCCGCATTAGACGAAATGCACACTGTAGTACATAGTATATGAGTGAGTTGCACTGAAAAACTTAGAATTTACTGAAAAACCCGCATTAGACGAAATGCACAGTGTAGTACATTGTATATGAGTGATTTGCACTGAAAAACTTAGAATTTACTGAAAAACCCGCATTAGACGAAATGCACAGTGTAGTACATTGTATATGAGTGAGTTGCACTGAAAAACTTAGAATTTACTGAAAAACCCGCATTAGACGAAATGCACAGTGTAGTACATTGTATATGAGTGAGTTGCACTGAAAAACTTAGAATTTACTGAAAAACCCGCATTAGACGAAATGCACAGTGTAGTACATTGTATATGAGTGAGTTGCACTGAAAAACTTAGAATTTACTGAAAAATCCGCATTAGACGAAATGCAGAGTGTACTACATAGTATATGAGTGAGTTGCACTGAAAAACTTAGAATTTACTGAAAAATCCGCATTAGACGAAATGCAGAGTGTACTACATAGTATATGAGTGAGTTGCACTGAAAAACTTAGAATTTACTGAAAAACCCGCATTAGACGAAATGCACAGTGTAGTACATTATATATGAGTGAGTTGCACTGAAAAACTTAGAATTTACTGAAAAACCCGCATTAGACGAAATGCACAGTGTAGTACATAGTATATGAGTGAGTTGCACTGAAAAAATTAGAATTTACTGAAAAACCCGCATTAGACGAAATGCACAGTGTAGTACATTGTATATGAGTGAGTTGTACTGAAAAACTTAGAATTTACTGAAAAACCCGCATTAGACGAAATGCACAGTGTACTACATAGTATATGAGTGAGTTGCACTGAAAAACCTAGAATTTACTGAAAAACCCGCATTAGACGAAATGCACAGTGTAGTACATTGTATATGAGTGAGTTGCACTGAAAAACTTAGAATTTACTGAAAAACCCGCATTAGACGAAATGCACACTGTAGTACATAGTATATGAGTGAGTTGCACTGAAAAACTTAGAATTTACTGAAAAACCCGCATTAGACGAAATGCACAGTGTAGTACATTGTATATGAGTGAGTTGCACTGAAAAACTTATAATTTACTGAAAAACCAGCATTAGACGAAATGCACAGTGTAGTACATTGTATATGAGTGAGTTGCACTGCAAAACTTAGAATTTACTGAAAAACCCGCATTAGACGAAATGCACAGTGTAGTACATAGTATATGAGTGAGTTGCACTGAAAAACTTATAATTTACTGAAAAACCCGCATTAGACAAAATGCACAGTGTAGTACATAGTATATGGGTGAGTTGCACTGCAAAACTTAGAATTTACTGAAAAATCCGCATTAGAGGAAATGCACAGTGTAGTACATTGTATATGAGTGAGTTGCACTGAAAAACTTAGAATTTACTGAAAAACCCGCATTAGACGAAATGCACAGTGTAGTACATTGTATATGAGTGAGTTGCACTGAAAAACTTAGAATTTACTGAAAAACCCGCATTAGACGAAATGCACACTGTAGTACATAGTATATGAGTGAGTTGCACTGAAAAATTTAGAATTTACTGAAAAACCCGCATTAGACAAAATGCACAGTGTAGTACATAGTATATGAGTGAGTTGCACTGAAAAACTTAGAATTTACTGAAAAACCCGCATTAGACGAAATGCACAGTGTAGTACATTGTATATGAGTGAGTTGCACTGAAAAACTTAGAATTTACTGAAAAACCCGTATTAGACGAAATGCACAGTGTAGTACATTGTATATGAGTGAGTTGTACTGAAAAACTTAGAATTTACTGAAAAACCCGCATTAGACGAAATGCACAGTGTAGTACATTGTATATGAGTGAGTTGCACTGAAAAACCTAGAATTTACTGAAAAATCCGCATTAGACGAAATGCACAGTGTAGTACATTGTATATGAGTGAGTTGCACTGAAAAACTTATAATTTACTGAAAAACCCGCATTAGACGAAATGCACAGTGTAGTACATTGTATATGAGTGAGTTGCACTGAAAAACTTAGAATTTACTGAAAAACCCGCATTAGACGAAATGCACACTGTAGTACATAGTATATGAGTGAGTTGCACTGAAAAACTTAGAATTTACTGAAAAACCCGCATTAGACGAAATGCACACTGTAGTACATAGTATATGAGTGAGTTGCACTGAAAAACTTATAATTTACTGAAAAACCCGCATTAGACGAAATGCACAGTGTAGTACATTGTATATGAGTGAGTTGCACTGAAAAACTTAGAATTTACTGAAAAACCCGCATTAGACGAAATGCACAGTGTAGTACATTGTATATGAGTGAGTTGCACTGAAAAACTTAGAATTTACTGAAAAACCCGCATTAGACGAAATGCACACTGTAGTACATAGTATATGAGTGAGTTGCACTGAAAAACTTAGAATTTACTGAAAAATCCGCATTAGACGAAATGCAGAGTGTACTACATAGTATATGAGTGAGTTGCACTGAAAAACCTAGAATTTACTGAAAAACCCGCATTAGACGAAATGCACAGTGTAGTACATTATATATGAGTGAGTTGCACTGAAAAACTTAGAATTTACTGAAAAACCCGCATTAGACGAAATGCACAGTGTAGTACATAGTATATGAGTGAGTTGCACTGAAAAAATTAGAATTTACTGAAAAACCCGCATTAGACGAAATGCACAGTGTAGTACATTGTATATGAGTGAGTTGTACTGAAAAACTTAGAATTTACTGAAAAACCCGCATTAGACGAAATGCACAGTGTACTACATAGTATATGAGTGAGTTGCACTGAAAAACCTAGAATTTACTGAAAAACCCGCATTAGACGAAATGCACAGTGTAGTACATTGTATATGAGTGAGTTGCACTGAAAAACTTAGAATTTACTGAAAAACCCGCATTAGACGAAATGCACACTGTAGTACATAGTATATGAGTGAGTTGCACTGAAAAACTTAGAATTTACTGAAAAACCCGCATTAGACGAAATGCACAGTGTAGTACATTGTATATGAGTGAGTTGCACTGAAAAACTTATAATTTACTGAAAAACCCGCATTAGACGAAATGCACAGTGTAGTACATTGTATATGAGTGAGTTGCACTGAAAAACTTAGAATTTACTGAAAAATCCGCATTAGACGAAATGCAGAGTGTACTACATAGTATATGAGTGAGTTGCACTGAAAAACTTAGAATTTACTGAAAAATCCGCATTAGACGAAATGCAGAGTGTACTACATAGTATATGAGTGAGTTGCACTGAAAAACTTAGAATTTACTGAAAAACCCGCATTAGACGAAATGCACAGTGTAGTACATTATATATGAGTGAGTTGCACTGAAAAACTTAGAATTTACTGAAAAACCCGCATTAGACGAAATGCACAGTGTAGTACATAGTATATGAGTGAGTTGCACTGAAAAAATTAGAATTTACTGAAAAACCAGCATTAGACGAAATGCACAGTGTAGTACATTGTATATGAGTGAGTTGTACTGAAAAACTTAGAATTTACTGAAAAACCCGCATTAGACGAAATGCACAGTGTACTACATAGTATATGAGTGAGTTGCACTGAAAAACCTAGAATTTACTGAAAAACCCGCATTAGACGAAATGCACACTGTAGTACATAGTATATGAGTGAGTTGCACTGAAAAACTTAGAATTTACTGAAAAACTCGCATTAGACGAAATGCACAGTGTAGTACATTGTATATGAGTGAGTTGCACTGAAAAACTTATAATTTACTGAAAAACCAGCATTAGACGAAATGCACAGTGTAGTACATTGTATATGAGTGAGTTGCACTGCAAAACTTAGAATTTACTGAAAAACCCGCATTAGACGAAATGCACAGTGTAGTACATAGTATATGAGTGAGTTGCACTGAAAAACTTATAATTTACTGAAAAACCCGCATTAGACAAAATGCACAGTGTAGTACATAGTATATGGGTGAGTTGCACTGCAAAACTTAGAATTTACTGAAAAATCCGCATTAGAGGAAATGCACAGTGTAGTACATTGTATATGAGTGAGTTGCACTGAAAAACTTAGAATTTACTGAAAAACCCGCATTAGACGAAATGCACACTGTAGTACATAGTATATGAGTGAGTTGCACTGAAAAATTTAGAATTTACTGAAAAACCCGCATTAGACAAAATGCACAGTGTAGTACATAGTATATGAGTGAGTTGCACTGAAAAACTTAGAATTTACTGAAAAACCCGCATTAGACGAAATGCACAGTGTAGTACATTGTATATGAGTGAGTTGCACTGAAAAACTTAGAATTTACTGAAAAACCCGTATTAGACGAAATGCACAGTGTAGTACATTGTATATGAGTGAGTTGTACTGAAAAACTTAGAATTTACTGAAAAACCCGCATTAGACGAAATGCACAGTGTAGTACATTGTATATGAGTGAGTTGCACTGAAAAACTTAGAATTTACTGAAAAACCCGCATTAGACGAAATGCACAGTGTAGTACATTGTATATGAGTGAGTTGCACTGAAAAACTTATAATTTACTGAAAAACCCGCATTAGACGAAATGCACAGTGTAGTACATTGTATATGAGTGAGTTGCACTGAAAAACTTAGAATTTACTGAAAAACCCGCATTAGACGAAATGCACAGTGTACTACATAGTATATGAGTGAGTTGCACTGAAAAACCTAGAATTTACTGAAAAACCCGCATTAGACGAAATGCACAGTGTAGTTCATTGTATATGAGTGAGTTGCACTAAAAAACTTAGAATTTACTGAAAAACCCGCATTAGACGAAATGCACACTGTAGTACATAGTATATGAGTGAGTTGCACTGAAAAACTTAGAATTTACTGAAAATCCCGCATTAGACGAAATGCACAGTGTATTACATTGTATATGAGTGAGTTACACTGAAAAACTTAGAATTTACTGAAAAACCCGCATTAGACGAAATGCACAGTGTAGTACATAGTATATGAGTGAGTTGCACTGAAAAACTTATAATTTACTGAAAAACCCGCATTAGACAAAATGCACAGTGTAGTACATAGTATATGGGTGAGTTGCACTGAAAAACTTAGAATTTACTGAAAAACCCGCATTAGACGAAATGCACAGTGTAGTACATCGTATATGAGTGAGTTGCACTGAAAAACTTAGAATTTACTGAAAAACCCGCATTAGACGAAATGCACAGTGTAGTACATTGTATATGAGTGAGTTGCACTGAAAAACTTAGAATTTACTGAAAAACCCGCATTAGACGAAATGCACAGTGTAGTACATTGTATATGAGTGAGTTGCACTGAAAAACTTAGAATTTACTGAAAAACCCGCATTAGACGAAATGCACAGTGTAGTACATTGTATATGAGTGAGTTGCACTGAAAAACTTAGAATTTACTGAAAAACCCGCATTAGACGAAATGCACAGTGTAGTACATTGTATATGAGTGAGTTGTACTGATAAACTTAGAATTTACTGAAAAACCCGCATTAGACGAAATGCACAGTGTACTACATAGTATATGAGTGAGTTGCACTGAAAAACCTAGAATTTACTGAAAAACCCGCATTAGACGAAATGCACAGTGTAGTACATTGTATATGAGTGAGTTGCACTTAAAAAACTTAGAATTTACTGAAAAACCCGCATTAGACGAAATGCACACTGTAGTACATAGTATATGAGTGAGTTGCACTGAAAAACTTAGAATTTACTGAAAATCCCGCATTAGACGAAATGCACAGTGTATTACATTGTATATGAGTGAGTTACACTGAAAAACTTAGAATTTACTGAAAAACCCGCATTAGACGAAATGCACAGTGTAGTACATAGTATATGAGTGAGTTGCACTGAAAAACTTAGAATTTACTGAAAAACCCGCATTAGACGAAATGCACAGTGTAGTACATCGTATATGAGTGAGTTGCACTGAAAAACTTAGAATTTACTGAAAAACCCGCATTAGACGAAATGCACAGTGTAGTACATTGTATATGAGTGAGTTGCACTGAAAAACTTAGAATTTACTGAAAAACCCGCATTAGACGAAATGCACAGTGTAGTACATTGTATATGAGTGAGTTGCACTGAAAAACTTAGAATTTACTGAAAAACCCGCATTAGACGAAATGCACAGTGTAGTACATTGTATATGAGTGAGTTGCACTGAAAAACTTAGAATTTACTGAAAAACCCGCATTAGACGAAATGCACAGTGTAGTACATTATATATGAGTGAGTTGCACTGAAAAACTTAGAATTTACTGAAAAACCCGCATTAGACGAAATGCACAGTGTAGTACATAGTATATGAGTGAGTTGCACTGAAAAAATTAGAATTTACTGAAAAACCCGCATTAGACGAAATGCACAGTGTAGTACATTGTATATGAGTGAGTTGTACTGAAAAACTTAGAATTTACTGAAAAACTCGCATTAGACGAAATGCACAGTGTACTACATAGTATATGAGTGAGTTGCACTGAAAAACCTAGAATTTACTGAAAAACCCGCATTAGACGAAATGCACAGTGTAGTACATTGTATATGAGTGAGTTGCACTGAAAAACTTAGAATTTACTGAAAAACCCGCATTAGACGAAATGCACACTGTAGTACATAGTATATGAGTGAGTTGCACTGAAAAACTTAGAATTTACTGAAAAACCCGCATTAGACGAAATGCACAGTGTAGTACATTGTATATGAGTGAGTTGCACTGAAAAACTTATAATTTACTGAAAAACCCGCATTAGACGAAATGCACAGTGTAGTACATTGTATATGAGTGAGTTGCACTGAAAAACTTAGAATTTACTGAAAAACCCGCATTAGACGAAATGCACAGTGTAGTACATAGTATATGAGTGAGTTGCACTGAAAAACTTATAATTTACTGAAAAACCCGCATTAGACAAAATGCACAGTGTACTACATAGTATATGGGTGAGTTGCACTGAAAAACTTAGAATTTACTGAAAAATCCGCATTAGAGGAAATGCACAGTGTAGTACATTGTATATGAGTGAGTTGCACTGAAAAACTTAGAATTTACTGAAAAACCCGCATTAGACGAAATGCACCGTGTAGTACATTGTATATGAGTGAGTTGCACTGAAAAACTTAGAATTTACTGAAAAACCCGCATTAGACGAAATGCACAGTGTAGTACATAGTATATGAGTGAGTTGCACTGAAAAACTTAGAATTTATTGGAAAACCCGCATTAGAGGAAATGCACAGTGTAGTACATTGTATATGAGTGAGTTGCACTGAAAAACTTAGAATTTACTGAAAAACCCGCATTAGACGAAATGCACAGTGTAGTACATTGTATATGAGTGAGTTGCACTGAAAAACTTAGAATTTACTGAAAAACCCGCATTAGACGAAATGCACAGTGTAGTACATAGTATATGAGTGAGTTGCACTGAAAAACTTAGAATTTACTGAAAAACCCGCATTAGATGAAATGCACAGTGTAGTACATTGTATATGAGTGAGTTGCACTGAAAAACTTAGAATTTACTGAAAAACCCGCATTAGACGAAATGCACACTGTAGTACATAGTATATGAGTGAGTTGCACTGAAAAACTTAGAATTTACTGAAAAACCCGCATTAGACAAAATGCACAGTGTAGTACATAGTATATGAGTGAGTTGCACTGAAAAACTTAGAATTTACTGAAAAACCCGCATTAGACGAAATGCACAGTGTAGTACATTGTACATGAGTGAGTTGCACAAAAAAACTTAGAATTTACTGAAAAACCCGCATTAGACGAAATGCACAGTGTACTACATAGTATATGGGTGAGTTGCACTGAAAAACTTAGAATTTACTGAAAAACCCGCATTAGAAGAAATGCACAGTGTACTACATAGTATATGAGTGAGTTGCACTGAAAAACCTAGAATTTACTGAAAAACCCGCATTAGACGAAATGCACACTGTAGTACAGAGTATATGAGTGAGTTGCACTGAAAAACTTAGAATTTACTGAAAATCCCGCATTAGACGAAATGCACAGTGTAGTACATTGTATATGAGTGAGTTGCACTGAAAAACTTAGAATTTACTGAAAAACCCGCATTAGACGAAATGCACAGTGTAGTACATAGTATATGAGTGAGTTGCACTGAAAAACTTATAATTTACTGAAAAACCCGCATTAGACAAAATGCACAGTGTAGTACATAGTATATGGGTGAGTTGCACTGAAAAACTTAGAATTTACTGAAAAACCCGCATTAGACGAAATGCACAGTGTAGTACATCGTATATGAGTGAGTTGCACTGAAAAACTTAGAATTTACTGAAAAACCCGCATTAGACGAAATGCACAGTGTAGTACATTGTATATGAGTGAGTTGCACTGAAAAACTTAGAATTTACTGAAAAACCCGCATTAGACGAAATGCACAGTGTAGTACATTGTATATGAGTGAGTTGCACTGAAAAACTTAGAATTTACTGAAAAACCCGCATTAGACGAAATGCACAGTGTAGTACATTGTATATGAGTGAGTTGCACTGAAAAACCTAGAATTTACTGAAAAACCCGCATTAGACGAAATGCACACTGTAGTACATAGTATATGAGTGAGTTGCACTGAAAAACTTAGAATTTACTGAAAAACCCGAATTAGACGAAATGCACAGTGTAGTACATTGTATATGAGTGAGTTGCACTGAAAAACTTATAATTTACTGAAAATCCCGCATTAGACGAAATGCACAGTGTAGTACATTGTATATGAGTGAGTTGCACTGAAAAACTTAGAATTTACTGAAAAACCCGCATTAGACGAAATGCACACTGTAGTACATAGTATATGAGTGAGTTGCACTGAAAAACTTATAATTTACTGAAAAACCCGCATTAGACAAAATGCACAGTGTAGTACATAGTATATGGGTGAGTTGCACTGAAAAACTTAGAATTTACTGAAAAACCCGCATTAGACGAAATGCACAGTGTAGTACATCGTATATGAGTGAGTTGCACTGAAAAACTTAGAATTTACTGAAAAACCCGCATTAGACGAAATGCACAGTGTAGTACATTGTATATGAGTGAGTTGCACTGAAAAACTTAGAATTTACTGAAAAACCCGCATTAGACGAAATGCACAGTGTAGTACATCGTATATGAGTGAGTTGCACTGAAAAACTTAGAATTTACTGAAAAACTCGCATTAGACGAAATGCACAGTGTACTACATAGTATATGAGTGAGTTGCACTGAAAAACCTAGAATTTACTGAAAAACCCGCATTAGACGAAATGCACAGTGTAGTACATTGTATATGAGTGAGTTGCACTGAAAAACTTAGAATTTACTGAAAAACCCGCATTAGACGAAATGCACACTGTAGTACATAGTATATGAGTGAGTTGCACTGAAAAACTTAGAATTTACTGAAAAACCCGCATTAGACGAAATGCACAGTGTAGTACATTGTATATGAGTGAGTTGCACTGAAAAACTTATAATTTACTGAAAAACCAGCATTAGACGAAATGCACAGTGTAGTACATTGTATATGAGTGAGTTGCACTGAAAAACTTAGAATTTACTGAAAAACCCGCATTAGACGAAATGCACAGTGTAGTACATAGTATATGAGTGAGTTGCACTGAAAAACTTATAATTTACTGAAAAACCCGCATTAGACAAAATGCACAGTGTACTACATAGTATATGGGTGAGTTGCACTGAAAAACTTAGAATTTACTGAAAAATCCGCATTAGAGGAAATGCACAGTGTAGTACATTGTATATGAGTGAGTTGCACTGAAAAACTTAGAATTTACTGAAAAACCCGCATTAGACGAAATGCACAGTGTAGTACATTGTATATGAGTGAGTTGCACTGAAAAACTTAGAATTTACTGAAAAACCCGCATTAGACGAAATGCACACTGTAGTACATAGTATATGAGTGAGTTGCACTGAAAAATTTAGAATTTACTGAAAAACCCGCATTAGACAAAATGCACAGTGTAGTACATAGTATATGAGTGAGTTGCACTGAAAAACTTAGAATTTACTGAAAAACCCGCATTAGACGAAATGCACAGTGTAGTACATTGTATATGAGTGAGTTGCACTGAAAAACTTAGAATTTACTGAAAAACCCGCATTAGACGAAATGCACAGTGTAGTACATTGTATATGAGTGAGTTGCACTGAAAAACTTAGAATTTACTGAAAAACCCGCATTAGACGAAATGCACAGTGTAGTACATTGTATATGAGTGAGTTGCACTGAAAAACTTAGAATTTACTGAAAAACCCGCATTAGACGAAATGCACCGTGTAGTACATTGTATATGAGTGAGTTGCACTGAAAAACTTAGAATTTACTGAAAAACCCGCATTAGACGAAATGCACAGTGTAGTACATAGTATATGAGTGACTTGCACTGAAAAACTTAGAATTTATTGGAAAACCCGCATTAGAGGAAATGCACAGTGTAGTACATTGTATATGAGTGAGTTGCACTGAAAAACTTAGAATTTACTGAAAAACCCGCATTAGACGAAATGCACAGTGTAGTACATTGTATATGAGTGAGTTGCACTGAAAAACTTAGAATTTACTGAAAAACCCGCATTAGACGAAATGCACAGTGTAGTACATAGTATATGAGTGAGTTGCACTGAAAAACTTAGAATTTACTGAAAAACCCGCATTAGATGAAATGCACAGTGTAGTACATTGTATATGAGTGAGTTGCACTGAAAAACTTAGAATTTACTGAAAAACCCGCATTAGACGAAATGCACACTGTAGTACATAGTATATGAGTGAGTTGCACTGAAAAACTTAGAATTTACTGAAAAACCCGCATTAGACAAAATGCACAGTGTAGTACATAGTATATGAGTGAGTTGCACTGAAAAACTTAGAATTTACTGAAAAACCCGCATTAGACGAAATGCACAGTGTAGTACATTGTACATGAGTGAGTTGCACAAAAAAACTTAGAATTTACTGAAAAACCCGCATTAGACGAAATGCACAGTGTACTACATAGTATATGGGTGAGTTGCACTGAAAAACTTAGAATTTACTGAAAAACCCGCATTAGAAGAAATGCACAGTGTACTACATAGTATATGAGTGAGTTGCACTGAAAAACCTAGAATTTACTGAAAAACCCGCATTAGACGAAATGCACAGTGTAGTACATTGTATATGAGTGAGTTGCACTGAAAAACTTATAATTTACTGAAAAACCCGCATTAGACGAAATGCACAGTGTAGTACATTGTATATGAGTGAGTTGCACTGAAAAACTTATAATTTACTGAAAAACCCGCATTAGACGAAATGCACAGTGTAGTACATTGTATATGAGTGAGTTGCACTGAAAAACTTAGAATTTACTGAAAATCCCGCATTAGACGAAATGCACAGTGTAGTACATTGTATATGAGTGAGTTGCACTGAAAAACTTAGAATTTACTGAAAAACCCGCATTAGACGAAATGCACAGTGTAGTACATAGTATATGAGTGAGTTGCACTGAAAAACTTATAATTTACTGAAAAACCCGCATTAGACAAAATGCACAGTGTAGTACATAGTATATGGGTGAGTTGCACTGAAAAACTTAGAATTTACTGAAAAACCCGCATTAGACGAAATGCACAGTGTAGTACATCGTATATGAGTGAGTTGCACTGAAAAACTTAGAATTTACTGAAAAACCCGCATTAGACGAAATGCACAGTGTAGTACATTGTATATGAGTGAGTTGCACTGAAAAACTTAGAATTTACTGAAAAACCCGCATTAGACGAAATGCACAGTGTAGTACATTGTATATGAGTGAGTTGCACTGAAAAACTTAGAATTTACTGAAAAACCCGCATTAGACGAAATGCACAGTGTAGTACATTGTATATGAGTGAGTTGCACTGAAAAACCTAGAATTTACTGAAAAACCCGCATTAGACGAAATGCACACTGTAGTACATAGTATATGAGTGAGTTGCACTGAAAAACTTAGAATTTACTGAAAAACCCGAATTAGACGAAATGCACAGTGTAGTACATAGTATATGAGTGAGTTGCACTGAAAAACTTATAATTTACTGAAAATCCCGCATTAGACGAAATGCACAGTGTAGTACATTGTATATGAGTGAGTTGCACTGAAAAACTTAGAATTTACTGAAAAACCCGCATTAGACGAAATGCACACTGTAGTACATAGTATATGAGTGAGTTGCACTGAAAAACTTATAATTTACTGAAAAACCCGCATTAGACAAAATGCACAGTGTAGTACATAGTATATGGGTGAGTTGCACTGAAAAACTTAGAATTTACTGAAAAACCCGCATTAGACGAAATGCACAGTGTAGTACATCGTATATGAGTGAGTTGCACTGAAAAACTTAGAATTTACTGAAAAACCCGCATTAGACGAAATGCACAGTGTAGTACATTGTATATGAGTGAGTTGCACTGAAAAACTTAGAATTTACTGAAAAACCCGCATTAGACGAAATGCACAGTGTAGTACATAGTATATGAGTGAGTTGCACTGAAAAACTTAGAATTTACTGAAAAACCCGCATTAGAAGAAATGCACAGTGTAGTACATAGTATATGAGTGAGTTGCACTGAAAAACTTAGAATTTACTGAAAAACCCGCATTAGATGAAATGCACAGTGTAGTACATTGTATATGAGTGAGTTGCACTGAAAAACTTAGAATTTACTGAAAAACCCGCATTAGACGAAATGCACACTGTAGTACATAATATATGAGTGAGTTGCACTGAAAAACTTAGAATTTACTGAAAAACCCGCATTAGACGAAATGCACAGTGTAGTACATTGTATATGAGTGAGTTGCACTGAAAAACTTATAATTTACTGGAAAACCCGCATTAGACGAAATGCACAGTGTAGTACATTGTATATGAGTGAGTTGCACTGAAAAACTTAGAATTTACTGAAAAACCCGCATTAGACGAAATGCACACTGTAGTACATAGTATATGAGTGAGTTGCACTGAAAAACTTATAATTTACTGAAAAACCCGCATTAGACAAAATGCACAGTGTAGTACATAGTATATGGGTGAGTTGCACTGAAAAACTTAGAATTTACTGAAAAACCCGCATTAAACGAAATGCACAGTGTAGTACATCGTATATGAGTGAGTTGCACTGAAAAACTTAGAATTTACTGAAAAACCCGCATTAGACGAAATGCACAGTGTAGTACATTGTATATGAGTGAGTTGCACTGAAAAACTTAGAATTTACTGAAAAACCCACATTAGACGAAATGCACAGTGTAGTACATTGTATATGAGTGAGTTGCACTGAAAAACTTAGAATTTACTGAAAAACCCGCATTAGACGAAATGCACAGTGTAGTACATTGTATATGAGTGAGTTGCACTGAAAAACTTAGAATTTACTGAAAAACCCGCATTAGACGAAATGCACACTGTAGTACATAGTATATGAGTGAGTTGCACTGAAAAACTTAGAATTTACTGAAAAACCCGCATTAGACGAAATGCACAGTGTAGTACATTGTATATGAGTGAGTTGCACTGAAAAACTTATAATTTACTGAAAAACCCGCATTAGACGAAATGCACAGTGTAGTACATTGTATATGAGTGAGTTGCACTGAAAAACTTAGAATTTACTGAAAAACCCGCATTAGACGAAATGCACAGTGTAGTACATAGTATATGAGTGAGTTGCACTGAAAAACTTATAATTTACTGAAAAACCCGCATTAGACAAAATGCACAGTGTAGTATATAGTATATGGGTGAGTTGCACTGAAAAACTTAGAATATACTGAAAAACCCGCATTAGAAGAAATGCACAGTGTAGTACATAGTATATGAGTGAGTTGCACTGAAAAACTTAGAATTTACTGAAAAACCCGCATTAGATGAAATGCACAGTGTAGTACATTGTATATGAGTGAGTTGCACTGAAAAACTTAGAATTTACTGAAAAACCCGCATTAGACGAAATGCACACTGTAGTACATAGTATATGAGTGAGTTGTACTGAAAAACTTAGAATTTACTGAAAAACCCGCATTAGACGAAATGCACAGTGTAGTACATTGTATATGAGTGAGTTGCACTGAAAAACTTATAATTTACTGAAAAACCCGCATTAGACAAAATGCACAGTGTAGTACATAGTATATGGGTGAGTTGCACTGAAAAACTTAGAATTTACTGAAAAACCCGCATTAGAGGAAATGCACAGTGTAGTACATTGTATATGAGTGAGTTGCACTGAAAAACTTAGAATTTACTGAAAAACCCGCATTAGACGAAATGCACAGTGTAGTACATTGTATATGAGTGAGTTGCACTGAAAAACTTAGAATTTACTGAAAAACCCGCATTAGACGAAATGCACAGTGTAGTACATTGTATATGAGTGAGTTGCACTGAAAAACTTAGAATTTACTGAAAAACCCGCATTAGACGAAATGCACAGTGTAGTACATTGTATATGAGTGAGTTGCACTGAAAAACTTAGAATTTACTGAAAAACCCGCATTAGATGAAATGCACAGTGTAGTACATTGTATATGAGTGAGTTGCACTGAAAAACTTAGAATTTACTGAAAAACCCGCATTAGACGAAATGCACACTGTAGTACATAGTATATGAGTGAGTTGCACTGAAAAACTTAGAATTTACTGAAAAACCCGCATTAGACAAAATGCACAGTGTAGTACATAGTATATGAGTGAGTTGCACTGAAAAACTTAGAATTTACTGAAAAACCCGCATTAGACGAAATGCACAGTGTAGTACATTGTATATGAGTGAGTTGCACTGAAAAACTTAGAATTTACTGAAAAACCCGCATTAGACGAAATGCACAGTGTAGTACATAGTATATGGGTGAGTTGCACTGAAAAACTTAGAATTTACTGAAAAACCCGCATTAGAGGAAATGCACAGTGTAGTACATTGTATATGAGTGAGTTGCACTTAAAAACTTAGAATTTACTGAAAAACCCGTATTAGACGAAATGCACAGTGTACTACATAGTATATGAGTGAGTTGCACTGAAAAACTTAGAATTTACTGAAAAACCCGCATTAGACGAAATGCACACTGTAGTACATAGTATAGGAGTGAGTTGCACTGAAAAACTTATAATTTACTGAAAAACCTGCATTAGACAAAATGCACAGTGTAGTACATTGTATATGAGTGAGTTGCACTGAAAAACTTAGAATTTACTGAAAAACCCGCATTAGAGGAAATGCACAGTGTAGTACATTGTATATGAGTGAGTTGCACTGAAAAACTTAGAATTTACTGAAAAACCCGCATTAGACGAAATGCACACTGTAGTACATAGTATATGAGTGAGTTGCACTGAAAAACTTAGAATTTACTGAAAAACCCGCATTAGACGAAATGCACAGTGTAGTACATTGTATATGAGTGAGTTGTACTGAAAAACTTAGAATTTACTGAAAAACCCGCATTAGACGAAATGCACAGTGTACTACATAGTATATGAGTGAGTTGCACTGAAAAACCTAGAATTTACTGAAAAACCCGCATTAGACGAAATGCACAGTGTAGTACATTGTATATGAGTGAGTTGCACTGAAAAACTTAGAATTTACTGAAAAACCCGCATTAGACGAAATGCACACTGTAGTACATAGTATATGAGTGAGTTGCACTGAAAAATTTAGAATTTACTGAAAAACCCGCATTAGACAAAATGCACAGTGTAGTACATAGTATATGAGTGAGTTGCACTGAAAAACTTAGAATTTACTGAAAAACCCGCATTAGACGAAATGCACAGTGTAGTACATTGTATATGAGTGAGTTGCACTGAAAAACTTAGAATTTACTGAAAAACCCGCATTAGACGAAATGCACAGTGTAGTACATTGTATATGAGTGAGTTGCACTGAAAAACTTAGAATTTACTGAAAAATCCGCATTAGACGAAATGCACAGTGTAGTACATTGTATATGAGTGAGTTGCACTGAAAAACTTAGAATTTACTGAAAAACCCGCATTAGACGAAATGCACCGTGTAGTACATTGTATATGAGTGAGTTGCACTGAAAAACTTAGAATTTACTGAAAAACCCGCATTAGACGAAATGCACAGTGTAGTACATAGTATATGAGTGAGTTGCACTGAAAAACTTAGAATTTATTGGAAAACCCGCATTAGACGAAATGCACAGTGTAGTACATTGTATATGAGTGAGTTGCACTGAAAAACTTAGAATTTACTGAAAAACCCGCATTAGACGAAATGCACAGTGTAGTACATTGTATATGAGTGAGTTGCACTGAAAAACTTAGAATTTACTGAAAAACCCGCATTAGACGAAATGCACAGTGTAGTACATTGTATATGAGTGAGTTGCACTGAAAAACTTAGAATTTACTGAAAAACCCGCATTAGACGAAATGCACACTGTAGTACATAGTATAGGAGTGAGTTGCACTGAAAAACTTATAATTTACTGAAAAACCTGCATTAGACAAAATGCACAGTGTAGTGCATAGTATATGGGTGAGTTGCACTGAAAAACTTAGAATTTACTGAAAAACCCGCATTAGAGGAAATGCACCGTGTAGTACATTGTATATGAGTGAGTTGCACTGAAAAACTTAGAATTTACTGAAAAACCCGCATTAGACGAAATGCACAGTGTAGTACATTGTATATGAGTGAGTTGCACTGAAAAACTTAGAATTTACTGAAAAACCCGCATTAGACGAAATGCACAGTGTAGTACATAGTATATGAGTGAGTTGCACTGAAAAACTTATAATTTACTGAAAAACCCGCATTAGACAAAATGCACAGTGTAGTACATAGTATATGGGTGAGTTGCACTGAAAAACTTAGAATTTACTGAAAAACCCGCATTAAACGAAATGCACAGTGTAGTACATCGTATATGAGTGAGTTGCACTGAAAAACTTAGAATTTACTGAAAAACCCGCATTAGACGAAATGCACAGTGTAGTACATTGTATATGAGTGAGTTGCACTGAAAAACTTAGAATTTACTGAAAAACCCACATTAGACGAAATGCACAGTGTAGTACATTGTATATGAGTGAGTTGCACTGAAAAACTTAGAATTTACTGAAAAACCCGCATTAGACGAAATGCACAGTGTAGTACATTGTATATGAGTGAGTTGCACTGAAAAACTTAGAATTTACTGAAAAACCCGCATTAGACGAAATGCACACTGTAGTACATAGTATATGAGTGAGTTACACTGAAAAACTTAGAATTTACTGAAAAACCCGCATTAGACGAAATGCACAGTGTAGTACATTGTATATGAGTGAGTTTCACTGAAAAACTTAGAATTTACTGAAAAACCCGCATTAGACGAAATGCACACTGTAGTACATAGTATATGAGTGAGTTGCACTGAAAAACTTAGAATTTACTGAAAAACCCGCATTAGACGAAATGCACACTGTAGTACATAGTATACGAGTGAGTTGCACTGAAAAACTTATAATTTACTGAAAAACCCGCATTAGACAAAATGCACAGTGTAGTACATAGTATATGGGTGAGTTGCACTGAAAAACTTAGAATTTACTGAAAAACCCGCATTAGAGGAAATGCACAGTGTAGTACATTGTATATGAGTGAGTTGCACTGAAAAACTTAGAATTTACTGAAAAACCCGCATTAGACGAAATGCACAGTGTAGTACATTGTATATGAGTGAGTTGCACTGAAAAACTTAGAATTTACTGAAAAACCCGCATTAGACGAAATGCACAGTGTAGTACATTGTATATGAGTGAGTTGCACTGAAAAACTTAGAATTTACTGAAAAACCCGCATTAGACGAAATGCACACTGTAGTACATAGTATATGAGTGAGTTGCACTGAAAAACTTAGAATTTACTGAAAAACCCGCATTAGACAAAATGCACAGTGTAGTACATAGTATATGAGTGAGTTGCACTGAAAAACTTAGAATTTACTGAAAAACCCGCATTAGACGAAATGCACAGTGTAGTACATTGTATATGAGTGAGTTGCACTGAAAAACTTAGAATTTACTGAAAAACCCGCATTAGACGAAATGCACAGTGTAGTACATAGTATATGGGTGAGTTGCACTGAAAAACTTAGAATTTACTGAAAAACCCGCATTAGAGGAAATGCACAGTGTAGTACATTGTATATGAGTGAGTTGCACTTAAAAACTTAGAATTTACTGAAAAACCCGTATTAGACGAAATGCACAGTGTACTACATAGTATATGAGTGAGTTGCACTGAAAAACTTAGAATTTACTGAAAAACCCGCATTAGACGAAATGCACACTGTAGTACATAGTATAGGAGTGAGTTGCACTGAAAAACTTATAATTTACTGAAAAACCTGCATTAGACAAAATGCACAGTGTAGTACATTGTATATGAGTGAGTTGCACTGAAAAACTTAGAATTTACTGAAAAACCCGCATTAGAGGAAATGCACAGTGTAGTACATTGTATATGAGTGAGTTGCACTGAAAAACTTAGAATTTACTGAAAAACCCGCATTAGACGAAATGCACACTGTAGTACATAGTATATGAGTGAGTTGCACTGAAAAACTTAGAATTTACTGAAAAACCCGCATTAGACGAAATGCACAGTGTAGTACATTGTATATGAGTGAGTTGTACTGAAAAACTTAGAATTTACTGAAAAACCCGCATTAGACGAAATGCACAGTGTACTACATAGTATATGAGTGAGTTGCACTGAAAAACCTAGAATTTACTGAAAAACCCGCATTAGACGAAATGCACAGTGTAGTACATTGTATATGAGTGAGTTGCACTGAAAAACTTAGAATTTACTGAAAAACCCGCATTAGACGAAATGCACACTGTAGTACATAGTATATGAGTGAGTTGCACTGAAAAATTTAGAATTTACTGAAAAACCCGCATTAGACAAAATGCACAGTGTAGTACATAGTATATGAGTGAGTTGCACTGAAAAACTTAGAATTTACTGAAAAACCCGCATTAGACGAAATGCACAGTGTAGTACATTGTATATGAGTGAGTTGCACTGAAAAACTTAGAATTTACTGAAAAACCCGCATTAGACGAAATGCACAGTGTAGTACATTGTATATGAGTGAGTTGCACTGAAAAACTTAGAATTTACTGAAAAATCCGCATTAGACGAAATGCACAGTGTAGTACATTGTATATGAGTGAGTTGCACTGAAAAACTTAGAATTTACTGAAAAACCCGCATTAGACGAAATGCACCGTGTAGTACATTGTATATGAGTGAGTTGCACTGAAAAACTTAGAATTTACTGAAAAACCCGCATTAGACGAAATGCACAGTGTAGTACATAGTATATGAGTGAGTTGCACTGAAAAACTTAGAATTTATTGGAAAACCCGCATTAGACGAAATGCACAGTGTAGTACATTGTATATGAGTGAGTTGCACTGAAAAACTTAGAATTTACTGAAAAACCCGCATTAGACGAAATGCACAGTGTAGTACATTGTATATGAGTGAGTTGCACTGAAAAACTTAGAATTTACTGAAAAACCCGCATTAGACGAAATGCACAGTGTAGTACATTGTATATGAGTGAGTTGCACTGAAAAACTTAGAATTTACTGAAAAAACCGCATTAGACGAAATGCACACTGTAGTACATAGTATAGGAGTGAGTTGCACTGAAAAACTTATAATTTACTGAAAAACCTGCATTAGATAAAATGGACAGTGTAGTGCATAGTATATGGGTGAGTTGCACTGAAAAACTTAGAATTTACTGAAAAACCCGCATTAGAGGAAATGCACCGTGTAGTACATTGTATATGAGTGAGTTGCACTGAAAAACTTAGAATTTACTGAAAAACCCGCATTAGACGAAATGCACAGTGTAGTACATTGTATATGAGTGAGTTGCACTGAAAAACTTAGAATTTACTGAAAAACCCGCATTAGACGAAATGCACACTGTAGTACATAGTATATGAGTGAGTTGCACTGAAAAACTTATAATTTACTGAAAAACCCGCATTAGACAAAATGCACAGTGTAGTACATAGTATATGGGTGAGTTGCACTGAAAAACTTAGAATTTACTGAAAAACCCGCATTAAACGAAATGCACAGTGTAGTACATCGTATATGAGTGAGTTGCACTGAAAAACTTAGAATTTACTGAAAAACCCGCATTAGACGAAATGCACAGTGTAGTACATTGTATATGAGTGAGTTGCACTGAAAAACTTAGAATTTACTGAAAAACCCACATTAGACGAAATGCACAGTGTAGTACATTGTATATGAGTGAGTTGCACTGAAAAACTTAGAATTTACTGAAAAACCCGCATTAGACGAAATGCACAGTGTAGTACATTGTATATGAGTGAGTTGCACTGAAAAACTTAGAATTTACTGAAAAACCCGCATTAGACGAAATGCACACTGTAGTACATAGTATATGAGTGAGTTGCACTGAAAAACTTAGAATTTACTGAAAAACCCGCATTAGACGAAATGCACAGTGTAGTACATTGTATATGAGTGAGTTGCACTGAAAAACTTATAATTTACTGAAAAACCCGCATTAGACGAAATGCACAGTGTAGTACATTGTATATGAGTGAGTTGCACTGAAAAACTTAGAATTTACTGAAAAACCTGCATTAGACGAAATGCACAGTGTAGTACATAGTATATGAGTGAGTTGCACTGAAAAACTTATAATTTACTGAAAAACCCGCATTAGACAAAATGCACAGTGTAGTATATAGTATATGGGTGAGTTGCACTGAAAAACTTAGAATTTACTGAAAAACCCGCATTAGAAGAAATGCACAGTGTAGTACATAGTATATGAGTGAGTTGCACTGAAAAACTTAGAATTTACTGAAAAACCCGCATTAGATGAAATGCACAGTGTAGTACATTGTATATGAGTGAGTTGCACTGAAAAACTTAGAATTTACTGAAAAACCCGCATTAGACGAAATGCACACTGTAGTACATAGTATATGAGTGAGTTGTACTGAAAAACTTAGAATTTACTGAAAAACCCGCATTAGACGAAATGCACAGTGTAGTACATTGTATATGAGTGAGTTGCACTGAAAAACTTATAATTTACTGAAAAACCAGCATTAGACGAAATGCACAGTGTAGTACATTGTATATGAGTGAGTTGCACTGAAAAACTTAGAATTTACTGAAAAACCCGCATTAGACGAAATGCACACTGTAGTACATAGTATACGAGTGAGTTGCACTGAAAAACTTATAATTTACTGAAAAACCCGCATTAGACAAAATGCACAGTGTAGTACATAGTATATGGGTGAGTTGCACTGAAAAACTTAGAATTTACTGAAAAACCCGCATTAGAGGAAATGCACAGTGTAGTACATTGTATATGAGTGAGTTGCACTGAAAAACTTAGAATTTACTGAAAAACACGCATTAGACGAAATGCACAGTGTAGTACATTGTATATGAGTGAGTTGCACTGAAAAACTTAGAATTTACTGAAAAACCCGCATTAGACGAAATGCACAGTGTAGTACATTGTATATGAGTGAGTTGCACTGAAAAACTTAGAATTTACTGAAAAACCCGCATTAGACGAAATGCACACTGTAGTACATAGTATATGAGTGAGTTGCACTGAAAAACTTAGAATTTACTGAAAAACCCGCATTAGACAAAATGCACAGTGTAGTACATAGTATATGAGTGAGTTGCACTGAAAAACTTAGAATTTACTGAAAAACCCGCATTAGACGAAATGCACAGTGTAGTACATTGTATATGAGTGAGTTGCACTGAAAAACTTAGAATTTACTGAAAAACCCGCATTAGACGAAATGCACAGTGTAGTACATAGTATATGGGTGAGTTGCACTGAAAAACTTAGAATTTACTGAAAAACCCGCATTAGAGGAAATGCACAGTGTAGTACATTGTATATGAGTGAGTTGCACTTAAAAACTTAGAATTTACTGAAAAACCCGCATTAGACGAAATGCACAGTGTACTACATAGTATATGAGTGAGTTGCACTGAAAAACTTAGAATTTACTGAAAAACCCGCATTAGACGAAATGCACACTGTAGTACATAGTATAGGAGTGAGTTGCACTGAAAAACTTATAATTTACTGAAAAACCTGCATTAGACAAAATGCACAGTGTAGTACATTGTATATGAGTGAGTTGCACTGAAAAACTTAGAATTTACTGAAAAACCCGCATTAGAGGAAATGCACAGTGTAGTACATTGTATATGAGTGAGTTGCACTGAAAAACTTAGAATTTACTGAAAAACCCGCATTAGACGAAATGCACACTGTAGTACATAGTATATGAGTGAGTTGCACTGAAAAACTTAGAATTTACTGAAAAACCCGCATTAGACGAAATGCACAGTGTAGTACATTGTATATGAGTGAGTTGTACTGAAAAACTTAGAATTTACTGAAAAACCCGCATTAGACGAAATGCACAGTGTACTACATAGTATATGAGTGAGTTGCACTGAAAAACCTAGAATTTACTGAAAAACCCGCATTAGACGAAATGCACAGTGTAGTACATTGTATATGAGTGAGTTGCACTGAAAAACTTAGAATTTACTGAAAAACCCGCATTAGACGAAATGCACACTGTAGTACATAGTATATGAGTGAGTTGCACTGAAAAATTTAGAATTTACTGAAAAACCCGCATTAGACAAAATGCACAGTGTAGTACATAGTATATGAGTGAGTTGCACTGAAAAACTTAGAATTTACTGAAAAACCCGCATTAGACGAAATGCACAGTGTAGTACATTGTATATGAGTGAGTTGCACTGAAAAACTTAGAATTTACTGAAAAACCCGCATTAGACGAAATGCACAGTGTAGTACATTGTATATGAGTGAGTTGCACTGAAAAACTTAGAATTTACTGAAAAATCCGCATTAGACGAAATGCACAGTGTAGTACATTGTATATGAGTGAGTTGCACTGAAAAACTTAGAATTTACTGAAAAACCCGCATTAGACGAAATGCACCGTGTAGTACATTGTATATGAGTGAGTTGCACTGAAAAACTTAGAATTTACTGAAAAACCCGCATTAGACGAAATGCACAGTGTAGTACATAGTATATGAGTGAGTTGCACTGAAAAACTTAGAATTTATTGGAAAACCCGCATTAGACGAAATGCACAGTGTAGTACATTGTATATGAGTGAGTTGCACTGAAAAACTTATAATTTACTGAAAAACCCGCATTAGACGAAATGCACAGTGTAGTACATTGTATATGAGTGAGTTGCACTGAAAAACTTAGAATTTACTGAAAAACCCGCATTAGACGAAATGCACAGTGTAGTACATTGTATATGAGTGAGTTGCACTGAAAAACTTAGAATTTACTGAAAAACCCGCATTAGACGAAATGCACACTGTAGTACATAGTATAGGAGTGAGTTGCACTGAAAAACTTATAATTTACTGAAAAACCTGCATTAGACAAAATGCACAGTGTAGTACATAGTATATGGGTGAGTTGCACTGAAAAACTTAGAATTTACTGAAAAACCCGCATTAGAGGAAATGCACCGTGTAGTACATTGTATATGAGTGAGTTGCACTGAAAAACTTAGAATTTACTGAAAAACCCGCATTAGACGAAATGCACAGTGTAGTACATTGTATATGAGTGAGTTGCACTGAAAAACTTAGAATTTACTGAAAAACCCGCATTAGACGAAATGCACAGTGTAGTACATTGTATATGAGTGAGTTGCACTGAAAAACTTAGAATTTACTGAAAAACCCGCATTAGACGAAATGCACAGTGTAGTACATAGTATATGAGTGAGTTGCACTGAAAAACTTAGAATTTACTGAAAAACCCGCATTAGATGAAATGCACAGTGTAGTACATTGTATATGAGTGAGTTGCACTGAAAAACTTAGAATTTACTGAAAAACCCGCATTAGACGAAATGCACACTGTAGTACATAGTATATGAGTGAGTTGCACTGAAAAACTTAGAATTTACTGAAAAACCCGCATTAGACAAAATGCACAGTGTAGTACATAGTATATGAGTGAGTTGCACTGAAAAACTTAGAATTTACTGAAAAACCCGCATTAGACGAAATGCACAGTGTAGTACATTGTATATGAGTGAGTTGCACTGAAAAACTTAGAATTTACTGAAAAAACCGCATTAGACGAAATGCACAGTGTAGTACATAGTATATGGGTGAGTTGCACTGAAAAACTTAGAATTTACTGAAAAAACCGCATTAGAGGAAAATGCACAGTGTAGTACATTGTATATGAGTGAGTTGCACTGAAAAACTTAGAATTTACTGAAAAACCCGCATTAGACGAAATGCACAGTGTACTATATAGTATATGAGTGAGTTGCACTGAAAAACCTAGAATTTACTGAAAAACCCGCATTAGACGAAATGCACAGTGTAGTACATTGTATATGAGTGAGTTGCACTGAAAAACTTATAATTTACTGAAAAACCCGCATTAGACGAAATGCACAGTGTAGTACATTGTATATGAGTGAGTTGCACTGAAAAACTTATAATTTACTGAAAAACCCGCATTAGACGAAATGCACAGTGTAGTACATTGTATATGAGTGAGTTGCACTGAAAAACTTAGAATTTACTGAAAAACCCGCATTAGACGAAATGCACAGTGTAGTACATTGTATATGAGTGAGTTGCACTGAAAAACTTAGAATTTACTGAAAAACCCGCATTAGACGAAATGCACAGTGTAGTACATAGTATATGAGTGAGTTGCACTGAAAAACTTAGAATTTATTGGAAAACCCGCATTAGACGAAATGCACAGTGTAGTACATTGTATATGAGTGAGTTGCACTGAAAAACTTAGAATTAACTGAAAAACCCGCATTAGACGAAATGCACAGTGTAGTACATTGTATATGAGTGAGTTGCACTAAAAACTTAGAATTTACTGAAAAACCCGCATTAGACGAAATGCACAGTGTAGTACATTGTATATGAGTGAGTTGCACTGAAAAACTTAGAATTTACTGAAAAACCCGCATTAGACGAAATGCACACTGTAGTACATAGTATAGGAGTGAGTTGCACTGAAAAACTTATAATTTACTGAAAAACCTGCATTAGACGAAATGCACAGTGTAGTACATTGTATATGAGTGAGTTGCACTGAAAAACTTATAATTTACTGAAAAACCCGCATTAGACGAAATGCACAGTGTAGTACATTGTATATGAGTGAGTTGCACTGAAAAACTTAGAATTTACTGAAAAACCCGCATTAGACGAAATGCACAGTGTAGTACATTGTATATGAGTGAGTTGCACTGAAAAACTTAGAATTTACTGAAAAACCCGCATTAGACGAAATGCACCGTGTAGTACATTGTATATGAGTGAGTTGCACTGAAAAACTTAGAATTTACTGAAAAACCCGCATTAGACGAAATGCACACTGTAGTACATAGTATAGGAGTGAGTTGCACTGAAAAACTTATAATTTACTGAAAAACCTGCATTAGACAAAATGCACAGTGTAGTACATAGTATATGGGTGAGTTGCACTGAAAAACTTAGAATTTACTGAAAAACCCGCATTAGAGGAAATGCACCGTGTAGTACATTGTATATGAGTGAGTTGCACTGAAAAACTTAGAATTTACTGAAAAACCCGCATTAGACGAAATGCACAGTGTAGTACATTGTATATGAGTGAGTTGCACTGAAAAACTTAGAATTTACTGAAAAACCCGCATTAGACGAAATGCACAGTGTAGTACATTGTATATGAGTGAGTTGCACTGAAAAACTTAGAATTTACTGAAAAACCCGCATTAGACGAAATGCACAGTGTAGTACATAGTATATGAGTGAGTTGCACTGAAAAACTTAGAATTTACTGAAAAACCCGCATTAGATGAAATGCACAGTGTAGTACATTGTATATGAGTGAGTTGCACTGAAAAACTTAGAATTTACTGAAAAACCCGCATTAGACGAAATGCACACTGTAGTACATAGTATATGAGTGAGTTGCACTGAAAAACTTAGAATTTACTGAAAAACCCGCATTAGACAAAATGCACAGTGTAGTACATAGTATATGAGTGAGTTGCACTGAAAAACTTAGAATTTACTGAAAAACCCGCATTAGACGAAATGCACAGTGTAGTACATTGTATATGAGTGAGTTGCACTGAAAAACTTAGAATTTACTGAAAAAACCGCATTAGACGAAATGCACAGTGTAGTACATAGTATATGGGTGAGTTGCACTGAAAAACTTAGAATTTACTGAAAAAACCGCATTAGAGGAAAATGCACAGTGTAGTACATTGTATATGAGTGAGTTGCACTGAAAAACTTAGAATTTACTGAAAAACCCGCATTAGACGAAATGCACAGTGTACTATATAGTATATGAGTGAGTTGCACTGAAAAACCTAGAATTTACTGAAAAACCCGCATTAGACGAAATGCACAGTGTAGTACATTGTATATGAGTGAGTTGCACTGAAAAACTTATAATTTACTGAAAAACCCGCATTAGACGAAATGCACAGTGTAGTACATTGTATATGAGTGAGTTGCACTGAAAAACTTATAATTTACTGAAAAACCCGCATTAGACGAAATGCACAGTGTAGTACATTGTATATGAGTGAGTTGCACTGAAAAACTTAGAATTTACTGAAAAACCCGCATTAGACGAAATGCACAGTGTAGTACATTGTATATGAGTGAGTTGCACTGAAAAACTTAGAATTTACTGAAAAACCCGCATTAGACGAAATGCACAGTGTAGTACATAGTATATGAGTGAGTTGCACTGAAAAACTTAGAATTTATTGGAAAACCCGCATTAGACGAAATGCACAGTGTAGTACATTTTATATGAGTGAGTTGCACTGAAAAACTTAGAATTAACTGAAAAACCCGCATTAGACGAAATGCACAGTGTAGTACATTGTATATGAGTGAGTTGCACTAAAAACTTAGAATTTACTGAAAAACCCGCATTAGACGAAATGCACAGTGTAGTACATTGTATATGAGTGAGTTGCACTGAAAAACTTAGAATTTACTGAAAAACCCGCATTAGACGAAATGCACACTGTAGTACATAGTATAGGAGTGAGTTGCACTGAAAAACTTATAATTTACTGAAAAACCTGCATTAGACGAAATGCACAGTGTAGTACATTGTATATGAGTGAGTTGCACTGAAAAACTTATAATTTACTGAAAAACCCGCATTAGACGAAATGCACAGTGTAGTACATTGTATATGAGTGAGTTGCACTGAAAAACTTAGAATTTACTGAAAAACCCGCATTAGACGAAATGCACAGTGTAGTACATTGTATATGAGTGAGTTGCACTGAAAAACTTAGAATTTACTGAAAAACCCGCATTAGACGAAATGCACCGTGTAGTACATTGTATATGAGTGAGTTGCACTGAAAAACTTAGAATTTACTGAAAAACCCGCATTAGACGAAATGCACAGTGTAGTACATTGTATATGAGTGAGTTGCACTGAAAAACTTAGAATTTACTGAAAAACCCGCATTAGACGAAATGCACAGTGTAGTACATTGTATATGAGTGAGTTGCACTGAAAAACTTAGAATTTACTGAAAAACCCGCATTAGACGAAATGCACACTGTAGTACATAGTATAGGAGTGAGTTGCACTGAAAAACTTATAATTTACTGAAAAACCTGCATTAGACAAAATGCACAGTGTAGTACATAGTATATGGGTGAGTTGCACTGAAAAACTTAGAATTTACTGAAAAACCCGCATTAGAGGAAATGCACAGTGTAGTACATTGTATATGAGTGAGTTGCACTGAAAAACTTAGAATTTACTGAAAAACCCGCATTAGACGAAATGCACAGTGTAGTACATTGTATATGAGTGAGTTGCACTGAAAAACTTAGAATTTACTGAAAAACCCGCATTAGACGAAATGCACAGTGTAGTACATAGTATATGAGTGAGTTGCACTGAAAAACTTATAATTTACTGAAAAACCCGCATTAGACAAAATAAACAGTGTAGTACATAGTATATGGGTGAGTTGCACTGAAAAACTTAGAATTTACTGAAAAATCCGCATTAGAGGAAATGCACAGTGTAGTACATTGTATATGAGTGAGTTGCACTGAAAAACTTAGAATTTACTGAAAAACCCGCATTAGACGAAATGCAAAGTGTAGTACATTGTATATGAGTGAGTTGCACTGAAAAACTTAGAATTTACTGAAAAACCCGCATTAGACGAAATGCACACTGTAGTACATAGTATATGAGTGAGTTGCACTGAAAAATTTAGAATTTACTGAAAAACCCGCATTAGACAAAATGCACAGTGTAGTACATAGTATATGAGTGAGTTGCACTGAAAAACTTAGAATTTACTGAAAAACCCGCATTAGACGAAATGCACAGTGTAGTACATTGTATATGAGTGAGTTGCACTGAAAAACTTAGAATTTACTGAAAAACCCGCATTAGACGAAATGCACAGTGTAGTACATTGTATATGAGTGATTTGCACTGAAAAACTTAGAATTTACTGAAAAACCCGCATTAGACGAAATGCACAGTGTAGTACATTGTATATGAGTGAGTTGCACTGAAAAACTTAGAATTTACTGAAAAACCCGCATTAGACAAAATGCACCGTGTAGTACATTGTATATGAGTGAGTTGCACTGAAAAACTTAGAATTTACTGAAAAACCCGCATTAGACGAAATGCACAGTGTAGTACATAGTATATGAGTGATTTGCACTGAAAAACTTAGAATTTATTGGAAAACCCGCATTAGACGAAATGCACAGTGTAGTACATTGTATATGAGTGAGTTGCACTGAAAAACTTAGAATTTACTGAAAAACCCGCATTAGACGAAATGCACAGTGTAGTACATTGTATATGAGTGAGTTGCACTGAAAAACTTAGAATTTACTGAAAAACCCGCATTAGACGAAATGCACAGTGTAGTACATTGTATATGAGTGAGTTGCACTGAAAAACTTAGAATTTACTGAAAAACCCGCATTAGACGAAATGCACACTGTAGTACATAGTATAGGAGTGAGTTGCACTGAAAAACTTATAATTTACTGAAAAACCTGCATTAGACAAAATGCACAGTGTAGTACATAGTATATGGGTGAGTTGCACTGTAAAACTTAGAATTTACTGAAAAACCCGCATTAGAGGAAATGCACAGTGTAGTACATTGTATATGAGTGAGTTGCACTGAAAAACTTAGAATTTACTGAAAAACCCGCATTAGACGAAATGCACAGTGTAGTACATTGTATATGAGTGAGTTGCACTGAAAAACTTAGAATTTACTGAAAAACCCGCATTAGACGAAATGCACAGTGTAGTACATTGTATATGAGTGAGTTGCACTGAAAAACTTAGAATTTACTGAAAAACCCGCATTAGACGAAATGCACAGTGTAGTACATAGTATATGAGTGAGTTGCACTGAAAAACTTAGAATTTACTGAAAAACCCGCATTAGATGAAATGCACAGTGTAGTACATTGTATATGAGTGAGTTGCACTGAAAAACTTAGAATTTACTGAAAAACCCGCATTAGACGAAATGCACACTGTAGTACATAGTATATGAGTGAGTTGCACTGAAAAACTTAGAATTTACTGAAAAACCCGCATTAGACAAAATGCACAGTGTAGTACATAGTATATGAGTGAGTTGCACTGAAAAACTTAGAATTTACTGAAAAACCCGCATTAGACGAAATGCACAGTGTAGTACATTGTATATGAGTGAGTTGCACTGAAAAACTTAGAATTTACTGAAAAACCCGCATTAGACGAAATGCACAGTGTAGTACATAGTATATGGGTGAGTTGCACTGAAAAACTTAGAATTTACTGAAAAACCCGCATTAGAGGAAATGCACAGTGTAGTACATTGTATATGAGTGAGTTGCACTGAAAAACTTAGAATTTACTGAAAAACCCGCATTAGACGAAATGCAGAGTGTACTACATAGTATATGAGTGAGTTGCACTGAAAAACCTAGAATTTACTGAAAAACCCGCATTAGACGAAATGCACAGTGTAGTACATTGTATATGAGTGAGTTGCACTGAAAAACTTATAATTTACTGAAAAACCCGCATTAGACGAAATGCACAGTGTAGTACATTGTATATGAGTGAGTTGCACTGAAAAACTTATAATTTACTGAAAAACCCGCATTAGACGAAATGCACAGTGTAGTACATTGTATATGAGTGAGTTGCACTGAAAAACTTAGAATTTACTGAAAAACCCGCATTAGACGAAATGCACAGTGTAGTACATTGTATATGAGTGAGTTGCACTGAAAAACTTAGAATTTACTGAAAAACCCGCATTAGACGAAATGCACCGTGTAGTACATTGTATATGAGTGAGTTGCACTGAAAAACTTAGAATTTACTGAAAAACCCGCATTAGACAAAATGCACAGTGTAGTACATAGTATATGAGTGAGTTGCACTGAAAAACTTAGAATTTATTGGAAAACCCGCATTAGACGAAATGCACAGTGTAGTACATTGTATATGAGTGAGTTGCACTGAAAAACTTAGAATTTACTGAAAAACCCGCATTAGACGAAATGCACAGTGTAGTACATTGTATATGAGTGAGTTGCACTGAAAAACTTAGAATTTACTGAAAAACCCGCATTAGACGAAATGCACACTGTAGTACATAGTATAGGAGTGAGTTGCACTGAAAAACTTATAATTTACTGAAAAACCTGCATTAGACAAAATGCACAGTGTAGTACATAGTATATGGGTGAGTTGCACTGAAAAACTTAGAATTTACTGAAAAACCCGCATTAGACGAAATGCACAGTGTAGTACATTGTATATGAGTGAGTTGCACTGAAAAACTTAGAATTTACTGAAAAACCCGCATTAGACGAAATGCACAGTGTAGTACATTGTATATGAGTGAGTTGCACTGAAAAACTTAGAATTTACTGAAAAACCCGCATTAGACGAAATGCACAGTGTAGTACATTGTATATGAGTGAGTTGCACTGAAAAACTTAGAATTTACTGAAAAACCCGCATTAGACGAAATGCACAGTGTAGTACATAGTATATGAGTGAGTTGCCCTGAAAAACTTAGAATTTACTGAAAAATCCGCATTAGATGAAATGCACAGTGTAGTACATTGTATATGAGTGAGTTGCACTGAAAAACTTAGAATTTACTGAAAAACCCGCATTAGACGAAATGCACAGTGTAGTACATTGTATATGAGTGAGTTGCACTGAAAAACTTAGAATTTACTGAAAAACCCGCATTAGACGAAATGCACAGTGTACTACATAGTATATGAGTGAGTTGCACTGAAAAACCTAGAATTTACTGAAATACCCGCATTAGACGAAATGCACAGTGTAGTACATTGTATATGAGTGAGTTGCACTGAAAAACTTATAATTTACTGAAAAACCCGCATTAGACGAAATGCACAGTGTAGTACATTGTATATGAGTGAGTTTCACTGAAAAACTTATAATTTACTGAAAAACCCGCATTAGACGAAATGCACAGTGTAGTACATTGTATATGAGTGAGTTGCACTGAAAAACTTAGAATTTACTGAAAAACCCGCATTAGACGAAATGCACAGTGTAGTACATTGTATATGAGTGAGTTGCACTGAAAAATTAGAATTTACTGAAAAACCCGCATTAGACGAAATGCACCGTGTAGTACATTGTATATGAGTGAGTTGCACTGAAAAACTTAGAATTTACTGAAAAACCCGCATTAGACGAAATGCACAGTGTAGTACATAGTATATGAGTGAGCTGCACTGAAAAACTTAGAATTTATTGGAAAACCCGCATTAGACGAAATGCACAGTGTAGTACATTGTATATGAGTGAGTTGCACTGAAAAAGTTAGAATTTACTGAAAAACCCGCATTAGACGAAATGCACAGTGTAGTACATTGTATATGAGTGAGTTGCACTGAAAAACTTAGAATTTACTGAAAAACCCGCATTAGACGAAATGCACAGTGTAGTACATTGTATATGAGTGAGTTGCACTGAAAAACTTAGAATTTACTGAAAAACCCGCATTAGACGAAATGCACACTGTAGTACATAGTATAGGAGTGAGTTGCACTGAAAAACTTATAATTTACTGAAAAACCTGCATTAGACAAAATGCACAGTGTAGTACATAGTATATGGGTGAGTTGCACTGAAAAACTTAGAATTTACTGAAAAAACCCGCATTAGACGAAATGCACAGTGTAGTACATTGTATATGAGTGAGTTGCACTGAAAAACTTAGAATTTACTGAAAAACCCGCATTAGACGAAATGCACAGTGGTAGTACATTGTATATGAGGTGAGTTGCACTGAAAAACTTAGAATTTACTGAAAAACCCGCATTAGACGAAATGCACAGTGTAGTACATTGTATATGAGTGAGTTGCACTGAAAAACTTAGAATTTACTGAAAAACCCGCATTAGACGAAATGCACAGTGTAGTACATAGTATATGAGTGAGTTGCACTGAAAAACTTAGAATTTACTGAAAAACCCGCATTAGATGAAATGCACAGTGTAGTACATTGTATATGAGTGAGTTGCACTGAAAAACTTAGAATTTACTGAAAAACCCGCATTAGACGAAATGCACACTGTAGTACATAGTATATGAGTGAGTTGCACTGAAAAACTTAGAATTTACTGAAAAACCCGCATTAGACAAAATGCACAGTGTAGTACATAGTATATGAGTGAGTTGCAGCTGAAAAACTTAGAATTTACTGAAAACCCGCATTAGACGAAATGCACAGTGTAGTACATTGTATATGAGTGAGTTGCACTGAAAAACTTAGAATTTACTGAAAAACCCGCATTAGACGAAATGCACAGTGTAGTACATAGTATATGGGTGAGTTGCACTGAAAAACTTAGAATTTACTGAAAAACCCGCATTAGAGGAAATGCACAGTGTAGTACATTGTATATGAGTGAGTTGCACTGAAAAACTTAGAATTTACTGAAAAACCCGCATTAGACGAAATGCACAGTGTACTACATAGTATATGAGTGAGTTGCACTGAAAAACCTAGAATTTACTGAAAAACCCGCATTAGACGAAATGCACAGTGTAGTACATTGTATATGAGTGAGTTGCACTGAAAAACTTATAATTTACTGAAAAACCCGCATTAGACGAAATGCACAGTGTAGTACATTGTATATGAGTGAGTTGCACTGAAAAACTTATAATTTACTGAAAAACCCGCATTAGACGAAATGCACAGTGTAGTACATTGTATATGAGTGAGTTGCACTGAAAAACTTAGAATTTACTGAAAAACCCGCATTAGACGAAATGCACACTGTAGTACATAGTATATGAGTGAGTTGCACTGAAAAACTTAGAATTTACTGAAAAACCCGCATTAGACGAAATGCACAGTGTAGTACATTGTATATGAGTGAGTTGCACTGAAAAACTTATAATTTACTGAAAAACCCGCATTAGACGAAATGCACAGTGTAGTACATTGTATATGAGTGAGTTTGCACTGAAAAACTTAGAATTTACTGAAAAACCCGCATTAGACGAAATGCACAGTGTAGTACATAGTATATGAGTGAGTTGCACTGAAAAACTTATAATTTACTGAAAAACCCGCATTAGACAAAATGCACAGTGTAGTACATAGTATATGGGTGAGTTGCACTGAAAAACTTAGAATTTACTGAAAAACCCGCATTAGACGAAATGCACAGTGTAGTACATCGTATATGAGTGAGTTGCACTGAAAAACTTAGAATTTACTGAAAAACCCGCATTAGACGAAATGCACAGTGTAGTACATTGTATATGAGTGAGTTGCACTGAAAAACTTAGAATTTACTGAAAAACCCGCATTAGACGAAATGCACAGTGTAGTACATTGTATATGAGTGAGTTGCACTGAAAAACTTAGAATTTACTGAAAAACCCGCATTAGACGAAATGCACAGTGTAGTACATTGTATATGAGTGAGTTGCACTGAAAAACTTAGAATTTACTGAAAAACCCGCATTAGACGAAATGCACACTGTAGTACATAGTATATGAGTGAGTTGCACTGAAAAACTTAGAATTTACTGAAAAACCCGCATTAGACGAAATGCACAGTGTAGTACATTGTATATGAGTGAGTTGCACTGAAAAACTTATAATTTACTGAAAAACCCGCATTAGACGAAATGCACAGTGTAGTACATTGTATATGAGTGAGTTGCACTGAAAAACTTAGAATTTACTGAAAAACCCGCATTAGACGAAATGCACAGTGTAGTACATAGTATATGAGTGAGTTGCACTGAAAAACTTATAATTTACTGAAAAACCCGCATTAGATGAAATGCACAGTGTAGTACATAGTATATGAGTGAGTTGCACTGAAAAACTTATAATTTACTGAAAAACCCGCATTAGACAAAATGCACAGTGTAGTACATAGTATATGGGTGAGTTGCACTGAAAAACTTAGAATTTACTGAAAAACCCGCATTAGACGAAATGCACAGTGTAGTACATTGTATATGAGTGAGTTGCACTGAAAAACATAGAATTTACTGAAAAACCCGCATTAGATGAAATGCACAGTGTAGTACATTGTATATGAGTGAGTTGCACTGAAAAACTTAGAATTTACTGAAAAACCCGCATTAGACGAAATGCACAGTGTAGTACATTGTATATGAGTGAGTTGCACTGAAAAACTTAGAATTTACTGAAAAACCCGCATTAGACGAAATGCACACTGTAGTACATAGTATATGAGTGAGTTGCACTGAAAAACTTAGAATTTACTGAAAAACCCGCATTAGACGAAATGCACAGTGTAGTACATTGTATATGAGTGAGTTGCACTGAAAAACTTAGAATTTACTGAAAAACCCGCATTAGACGAAATGCACAGTGTAGTACATTGTATATGAGTGAGTTGCACTGAAAAACTTATAATTTACTGAAAAACCCGCATTAGACGAAATGCACAGTGTAGTACATTGTATATGAGTGAGTTGCACTGAAAAACTTAGAATTTACTGAAAAACCCGCATTAGACCGAAATGCACACTGTAGTACATAGTATATGAGTGAGTTGCACTGAAAAACTTATAATTTACTGAAAAACCCGCATTAGACACAATTGCACAGTGTAGTACATAGTATATGGGTGAGTTGTACTGAAAAACTTAGAATTTACTGAAAAACCCGCATTAGAAGAAATGCACAGTGTAGTACATCGTATATGAGTGAGTTGCACTGAAAAACTTAGAATTTACTGAAAAACCGCATTAGACGAAATGCACAGTGTAGTACATTGTATATGAGTGAGTTGCACTGAAAAACTTAGAATTTACTGAAAAACCCGCATTAGACGAAATGCACACTGTAGTACATAGTAATATGAGTTGAGTTGCACTGAAAAATTTAGAATTTACTGAAAAAACCCGCATTAGACAAAATGCACAGTGTAGTACATAGTATATGAGTGAGTTGCACTGAAAAACTTAGAATTTACTGAAAACCCCGCATTAGACGAAATGCACAGTGTAGTACATTGTATATGAGTGAGTTGCACTGAAAAACTTAGAATTTACTGAAAAACCCGCATTAGACGAAATGCACAGTGTAGTACATTGTATATGAGTGAGTTGCACTGAAAAACTTAGAATTTACTGAAAAACCCGCATTAGACGAAATGCACCGTGTAGTACATTGTATATGAGTGAGTTGCACTGAAAAACTTAGAATTTACTGAAAAACCCGCATTAGACGAAATGCACAGTGTAGTACATCGTATATGAGTGAGTTGCACTGAAAAACTTAGAATTTATTGGAAAACCCGCATTAGACGAAATGCACAGTGTAGTACATTGTATATGAGTGAGTTGCACTGAAAAACTTAGAATTTACTGAAAAACCCGCATTAGACGAAATGCACAGTGTAGTACATTGTATATGAGTGAGTTGCACTGAAAAACTTAGAATTTACTGAAAAACCCGCATTAGACGAAATGCACAGTGTAGTACATTGTATATGAGTGAGTTGCACTGAAAAACTTAGAATTTACTGAAAAACCCGCATTAGACGAAATGCACACTGTAGTACATAGTATAGGAGTGAGTTGCACTGAAAAACTTATAATTTACTGAAAAACCCGCATTAGACGAAATGCACAGTGTAGTACATGTATATGAGTGAGTTGCACTGAAAAACTTAGAATTTACTGAAAAACCCGCATTAGACGAAATGCACAGTGTAGTACATAGTATATGAGTGAGTTGCACTGAAAAACTTATAAATTTACTGAAAAACCCGCATTAGACGAAATGCACAGTGTAGTACATAGTATATGAGTGAGTTGCACTGAAAAACTTATAATTTACTGAAAAACCCGCTATTAGACAAAATGCACAGTGTAGTACATAGTATATGGGTGAGTTGCACTGAAAAACTTAGAATTTACTGAAAAAACCCGCATTAGACGAAATGCACAGTGTAGTACATTGTATATGAGTGAGTTG
>NW_028227350.1:389024-458100 GCF_978045245.1 Mus caroli
ACACTGTGCATTTCGTCTAATGCGGGTTTTTCAGTAAATTCTAAGTTTTTCAGTGCAACTCACTCATATACAATTTACTACACTGTGCATTTCGTCTAATGCGGGTTTTTCAGTAAATTCTAAGTTTTTCAGTGCAACTCACTCATATACAATGTACTACACTGTGCATTTCCTCTAATGCGGGTTTTTCAGTAAATTCTAAGTTTTTCAGTGCAACTCACCCATATACTATGTACTACACTGTGCATTTTGTCTAATGCAGGTTTTGCAGTAAATTATAAGTTTTTCAGTGCAACTCACTCCTATACTATGTACTACAGTGTGCATTTCGTCTAATGCGGGTTTTTCATTAAATTCTAAGTTTTTCAGTGCAACTCACTCATATACAATGTACTACACTGTGCATTTCGTCTAATGCGGGTTTTTCAGTAAATTCTAAGTTTTTCAGTGCAACTCACTCATATACAATGTACTACACTGTGCATTTCGTCTAATGCGGGTTTTTCAGTAAATTCTAAGTTTTTCAGTGCAACTCACTCATATACAATGTACTACACTGTGCATTTCGTCTAATGCGGGTTTTTCAGTAAATTCTAAGTTTTTCAGTGCAACTCACTCATATACTATGTACTACAGTGTGCATTTCGTCTAATGCGGGTTTTTCAGTAAATTCTAAGTTTTTCAGTGCAACTCACTCATATACAATGTACTACACTGTGCATTTCGTCTAATGCGGGTTTTTCAGTAAATTCTAAGTTTTTCAGTGCAACTCACTCATATACGATGTACTACACTGTGCATTTCGTCTAATGCGGGTTTTTCAGTAAATTCTAAGTTTTTCAGTGCAACTCACCCATATACTATGTACTACACTGTGCATTTTGTCTAATGCGGGTTTTTCAGTAAATTATAAGTTTTTCAGTGCAACTCACTCATATACTATGTACTACACTGTGCATTTCGTCTAATGCGGGTTTTTCAGTAAATTATAAGTTTTTCAGTGCAACTCACTCATATACAATGTACTACACTGTGCATTTCGTCTAATGCGGGTTTTTCAGTAAATTCTAAGTTTTTCAGTGCAACTCACTCATATACAATGTACTACACTGTGCATTTCGTCTAATGCGGGTTTTTCAGTAAATTCTAAGTTTTTCAGTGCAACTCACTCATATACAATGTACTACACTGTGCATTCCGTCTAATGCGGGTTTTTCAGTAAATTCTAAGTTTTTCAGTGCAACTCACTCATATACAATGTACTACACTGTGCATTTCATCTAATGCGGGTTTTTCAGTAAATTCTAAGTTTTTCAGTGCAACTCACTCATATACAATGTACTACACGGTGCATTTCGTCTAATGCGGGTTTTTCAGTAAATTCTAAGTTTTTCAGTGCAACTCACTCATATACAATGTACTACACTGTGCATTTCGTCTAATGCGGGTTTTTCAGTAAATTCTAACTTTTTCAGTGCAACTCACTCATATACAATGTACTACACTGTGCATTCCGTCTAATGCGGGTTTTTCAGTAAATTCTAAGTTTTTCAGTGCAACTCACTCATATACAATGTACTACACTGTGCATTTCGTCTAATGCGGGTTTTTCAGTAAATTCTAAGTTTTTCAGTGCAACTCACTCATATACAATGTACTACACGGTGCATTTCGTCTAATGCGGGTTTTTCAGTAAATTCTAAGTTTTTCAGTGCAACTCACTCATATACAATTTACTACACTGTGCATTTCGTCTAATGCGGGTTTTTCAGTAAATTCTAAGTTTTTCAGTGCAACTCACTCATATACAATGTACTACACTGTGCATTTCGTCTAATGCGGGTTTTTCAGTAAATTCTAAGTTTTTCAGTGAAACTCACTCATATACTATGTACTACACTGTGCATTTCGTCTAATGCGGGTTTTTCAGTAAATTCTAAGTTTTTCAGTGCAACTCACTCATATACAATGTACTACACTGTGCATTTCGTCTAATGCGGGTTTTTCAGTAAATTCTAAGTTTTTCAGTGCAACTCACTCATATACAATGTACTACACTGTGCATTTCGACTAATGCGGGTTTTTCAGTAAATTCTAAGTTTTTCAGTGCAACTCACCCATATACTATGTACTACACTGTGCATTTTGTCTAATGCGGGTTTTTCAATAAATTATAAGTTTTTCAGTGCAACTCACTCATATACTATGTACTACACTGTGCATTTCGTCTAATGCGGGTTTTTCAGTAAATTCTAACTTTTTCAGTGCAACTCACTCATATACAATGTACTACACTGTGCATTTCGTCTAATGCGGGTTTTTCAGTAAATTCTAAGTTTTTCAGTGCAACTCACTCATATACTATGTACTAGAGTGTGCATTTCGTCTAATGCGGGTTTTTCAGTAAATTCTAAGTTTTTCAGTGCAACTCACTCATATACAATGTACTACACTGTGCATTTCGTCTAATGCGGGTTTTTCAGTAAATTCTAAGTTTTTCAGTGCAACTCACTCATATACGATGTACTACACTGTGCATTTCGTCTAATGCGGGTTTTTCAGTAAATTCTAAGTTTTTCAGTGCAACTCACTCATATACTATGTACTACACTGTGCATTTTGTCTAATGCGGGTTTTTCAGTAAATTATAAGTTTTTCAGTGCAACTCACTCATATACTATGTACTACACTGTGCATTTCGTCTAATGCGGGTTTTTCAGTAAATTCTAAGTTTTTCAGTGCAACTCACTCATATACAATGTACTACACTGTGCATTTCGTCTAATGCGGGTTTTTCAGTAAATTATAAGTTTTTCAGTGCAACTCACTCATATACAATGTACTACACTGTGCATTTCGTCTAATGCGGGTTTTTCAGTAAATTCTAAGTTTTTCAGTGCAACTCACTCATATACTATGTACTACAGTGTGCATTTCGTCTAATGCGGGTTTTTCAGTAAATTCTAAGTTTTTCAGTGCAACTCACTCATATACAATGTACTACACTGTGCATTTCGTCTAATGCGGGTTTTTCAGTAAATTCTAAGTTTTTCAGTGCAACTCACTCATATACTATGTACTACAGTGTGCATTTCGTCTAATGCGGGTTTTTCAGTAAATTCTAAGTTTTTCAGTGCAACTCACTCATATACAATGTACTACAGTGTGCATTTCGTCTAATGCGGGTTTTTCATTAAATTCTAAGTTTTTCAGTGCAACTCACTCATATACAATGTACTACACTGTGCATTTCGTCTAATGCGGGTTTTTCAGTAAATTCTAAGTTTTTCAGTGCAACTCACTCATATACAATGTACTACACTGTGCATTTCGTCTAATGCGGGTTTTTCAGTAAATTCTAAGTTTTTCAGTGCAACTCACTCATATACAATGTACTACACTGTGCATTTCGTCTAATGCGGGTTTTTCAGTAAATTCTAAGTTTTTCAGTGCAACTCACTCATATACTATGTACTACAGTCTGCATTTCGTCTAATGCGGGTTTTTCAGTAAATTCTAAGTTTTTCAGTGCAACTCACTCATATACAATGTACTACACTGTGCATTTCGTCTAATGCGGGTTTTTCAGTAAATTCTAAGTTTTTCAGTGCAACTCACTCATATACGATGTACTACACTGTGCATTTCGTCTAATGCGGGTTTTTCAGTAAATTCTAAGTTTTTCAGTGCAACTCACCCATATACTATGTACTACACTGTGCATTTTGTCTAATGCGGGTTTTTCAGTAAATTATAAGTTTTTCAGTGCAACTCACTCATATACTATGTACTACACTGTGCATTTCGTCTAATGCGGGTTTTTCAGTAAATTATAAGTTTTTCAGTGCAACTCACTCATATACAATGTACTACACTGTGCATTTCGTCTAATGCGGGTTTTTCAGTAAATTCTAAGTTTTTCAGTGCAACTCACTCATATACAATGTACTACACTGTGCATTTCGTCTAATGCGGGTTTTTCAGTAAATTCTAAGTTTTTCAGTGCAACTCACTCATATACAATGTACTACACTGTGCATTCCGTCTAATGCGGGTTTTTCAGTAAATTCTAAGTTTTTCAGTGCAACTCACTCATATACAATGTACTACACTGTGCATTTCATCTAATGCGGGTTTTTCAGTAAATTCTAAGTTTTTCAGTGCAACTCACTCATATACAATGTACTACACGGTGCATTTCGTCTAATGCGGGTTTTTCAGTAAATTCTAAGTTTTTCAGTGCAACTCACTCATATACAATGTACTACACTGTGCATTTCGTCTAATGCGGGTTTTTCAGTAAATTCTAACTTTTTCAGTGCAACTCACTCATATACAATGTACTACACTGTGCATTCCGTCTAATGCGGGTTTTTCAGTAAATTCTAAGTTTTTCAGTGCAACTCACTCATATACAATGTACTACACTGTGCATTTCGTCTAATGCGGGTTTTTCAGTAAATTCTAAGTTTTTCAGTGCAACTCACTCATATACAATGTACTACACGGTGCATTTCGTCTAATGCGGGTTTTTCAGTAAATTCTAAGTTTTTCAGTGCAACTCACTCATATACTATGTACTACAGTCTGCATTTCGTCTAATGCGGGTTTTTCAGTAAATTCTAAGTTTTTCAGTGCAACTCACTCATATACAATGTACTACACTGTGCATTTCGTCTAATGCGGGTTTTTCAGTAAATTCTAAGTTTTTCAGTGCAACTCACTCATATACGATGTACTACACTGTGCATTTCGTCTAATGCGGGTTTTTCAGTAAATTCTAAGTTTTTCAGTGCAACTCACCCATATACTATGTACTACACTGTGCATTTTGTCTAATGCGGGTTTTTCAGTAAATTATAAGTTTTTCAGTGCAACTCACTCATATACTATGTACTACACTGTGCATTTCGTCTAATGCGGGTTTTTCAGTAAATTATAAGTTTTTCAGTGCAACTCACTCATATACAATGTACTACACTGTGCATTTCGTCTAATGCGGGTTTTTCAGTAAATTCTAAGTTTTTCAGTGCAACTCACTCATATACAATGTACTACACTGTGCATTTCGTCTAATGCGGGTTTTTCAGTAAATTCTAAGTTTTTCAGTGCAACTCACTCATATACAATGTACTACACTGTGCATTCCGTCTAATGCGGGTTTTTCAGTAAATTCTAAGTTTTTCAGTGCAACTCACTCATATACAATGTACTACACTGTGCATTTCATCTAATGCGGGTTTTTCAGTAAATTCTAAGTTTTTCAGTGCAACTCACTCATATACAATGTACTACACGGTGCATTTCGTCTAATGCGGGTTTTTTCAGTAAATTCTAAGTTTTTCAGTGCAACTCACTCATATACAATGTACTACACTGTGCATTTCGTCTAATGCGGGTTTTTCAGTAAATTCTAACTTTTTCAGTGCAACTCACTCATATACAATGTACTACACTGTGCATTCCGTCTAATGCGGGTTTTTCAGTAAATTCTAAGTTTTTCAGTGCAACTCACTCATATACAATGTACTACACTGTGCATTTCGTCTAATGCGGGTTTTTCAGTAAATTCTAAGTTTTTCAGTGCAACTCACTCATATACAATGTACTACACGGTGCATTTCGTCTAATGCGGGTTTTTCAGTAAATTCTAAGTTTTTCAGTGCAACTCACTCATATACAATTTACTACACTGTGCATTTCGTCTAATGCGGGTTTTTCAGTAAATTCTAAGTTTTTCAGTGCAACTCACTCATATACAATGTACTACACTGTGCATTTCGTCTAATGCGGGTTTTTCAGTAAATTCTAAGTTTTTCAGTGAAACTCACTCATATACTATGTACTACACTGTGCATTTCGTCTAATGCGGGTTTTTCAGTAAATTCTAAGTTTTTCAGTGCAACTCACTCATATACAATGTACTACACTGTGCATTTCGTCTAATGCGGGTTTTTCAGTAAATTCTAAGTTTTTCAGTGCAACTCACTCATATACAATGTACTACACTGTGCATTTCGACTAATGCGGGTTTTTCAGTAAATTCTAAGTTTTTCAGTGCAACTCACCCATATACTATGTACTACACTGTGCATTTTGTCTAATGCGGGTTTTTCAATAAATTATAAGTTTTTCAGTGCAACTCACTCATATACTATGTACTACACTGTGCATTTCGTCTAATGCGGGTTTTTCAGTAAATTCTAACTTTTTCAGTGCAACTCACTCATATACAATGTACTACACTGTGCATTTCGTCTAATGCGGGTTTTTCAGTAAATTCTAAGTTTTTCAGTGCAACTCACTCATATACTATGTACTACAGTGTGCATTTCGTCTAATGCGGGTTTTTCAGTAAATTCTAAGTTTTTCAGTGCAACTCACTCATATACAATGTACTACACTGTGCATTTCGTCTAATGCGGGTTTTTCAGTAAATTCTAAGTTTTTCAGTGCAACTCACTCATATACGATGTACTACACTGTGCATTTCGTCTAATGCGGGTTTTTCAGTAAATTCTAAGTTTTTCAGTGCAACTCACTCATATACTATGTACTACACTGTGCATTTTGTCTAATGCGGGTTTTTCAGTAAATTATAAGTTTTTCAGTGCAACTCACTCATATACTATGTACTACACTGTGCATTTCGTCTAATGCGGGTTTTTCAGTAAATTCTAAGTTTTTCAGTGCAACTCACTCATATACAATGTACTACACTGTGCATTTCGTCTAATGCGGGTTTTTCAGTAAATTATAAGTTTTTCAGTGCAACTCACTCATATACAATGTACTACACTGTGCATTTCGTCTAATGCGGGTTTTTCAGTAAATTCTAAGTTTTTCAGTGCAACTCACTCATATACTATGTACTACAGTGTGCATTTCGTCTAATGCGGGTTTTTCAGTAAATTCTAAGTTTTTCAGTGCAACTCACTCATATACAATGTACTACACTGTGCATTTCATCTAATGCGGGTTTTTCAGTAAATTCTAAGTTTTTCAGTGCAACTCACTCATATACTATGTACTACACTGTGCATTTCGTCTAATGCGGGTTTTTCAGTAAATTCTAAGTTTTTCAGTGCAACTCACTCATATACAATGTACTACACTGTGCATTTCGTCTAATGCGGGTTTTTCAGTAAATTCTAAGTTTTTCAGTGCAACTCACTCATATACAATGTACTACACTGTGCATTTCGTCTAATGCGGGTTTTTCAGTAAATTCTAAGTTTTTCAGTGCAACTCACTCATATACAATGTACTACACTGTGCATTCCGTCTAATGCGGGTTTTTCAGTAAATTCTAAGTTTTTCAGTGCAACTCACTCATATACAATGTACTACACTGTGCATTTCATCTAATGCGGGTTTTTCAGTAAATTCTAAGTTTTTCAGTGCAACTCACTCATATACAATGTACTACACGGTGCATTTCGTCTAATGCGGGTTTTTCAGTAAATTCTAAGTTTTTCAGTGCAACTCACTCATATACAATGTACTACACTGTGCATTTCGTCTAATGCGGGTTTTTCAGTAAATTCTAAGTTTTTCAGTGCAACTCACTCATATACAATGTACTACACTGTGCATTTCGTCTAATGCAGGTTTTTCAGTAAATTCTAAGTTTTTCAGTGAAACTCACTCCTATACTATGTACTACAGTGTGCATTTCGTCTAATGCGGGTTTTTCATTAAATTCTAAGTTTTTCAGTGCAACTCACTCATATACAATGTACTACACTGTGCATTTCGTCTAATGCGGGTTTTTCAGTAAATTCTAAGTTTTTCAGTGCAACTCACTCATATACAATGTACTACACTGTGCATTTCGTCTAATGCGGGTTTTTCAGTAAATTCTAAGTTTTTCAGTGCAACTCACTCATATACTATGTACTACACTGTGCATTTCGTCTAATGCGGGTTTTTCAGTAAATTCTAAGTTTTTAAGTGCAACTCACTCATATACAATGTACTACACTGTGCATTTCGTCTAATGCGGGTTTTTCAGTAAATTCTAAGTTTTTCAGTGCAACTCACTCATATACTATGTACTACAGTGTGCATTTCGTCTAATGCGGGTTTTTCAGTAAATTCTAAGTTTTTCAGTGCAACTCACTCATACACAATGTACTACACTGTGCATTTCGTCTAATGCGGGTTTTTCAGTAAATTCTAAGTTTTTCAGTGCAACTCACTCATATACGATGTACTACACTGTGCATTTCGTCTAATGCGGGTTTTTCAGTAAATTCTAAGTTTTTCAGTGCAACTCACCCATATACTATGTACTACACTGTGCATTTTGTCTAATGCGGGTTTTTCAGTAAATTATAAGTTTTTCAGTGCAACTCACTCATATACTATGTACTACACTGTGCATTTCGTCTAATGCGGGTTTTTCAGTAAATTATAAGTTTTTCAGTGCAACTCACTCATATACAATGTACTACACTGTGCATTCCGCCTAATGCGGGTTTTTCAGTAAATTCTAAGTTTTTCAGTGCAACTCACTCATATACAATGTACTACACTGTGCATTTCATCTAATGCGGGTTTTTCAGTAAATTCTAAGTTTTTCAGTGCAACTCACTCCTATACAATGTACTACACGGTGCATTTCGTCTAATGCGGGTTTTTCAGTAAATTCTAAGTTTTTCAGTGCAACTCACTCATATACAATGTACTACACTGTGCATTTCGTCTAATGCGGGTTTTTCAGTAAATTCTAAGTTTTTCAGTGCAACTCACTCATATACAATGTACTACACTGTGCATTCCATCTAATGCGGGTTTTTCAGTAAATTCTAAGTTTTTCAGTGCAACTCACTCATATACAATGTACTACACTGTGCATTTCGTCTAATGCGGGTTTTTCAGTAAATTCTAAGTTTTTCAGTGCAACTCACTCATATACAATGTACTACACGGTGCATTTCGTCTAATGCGGGTTTTTCAGTAAATTCTAAGTTTTTCAGTGCAACTCACTCATATACAATTTACTACACTGTGCATTTCGTCTAATGCGGGTTTTTCAGTAAATTCTAAGTTTTTCAGTGCAACTCACTCATATACAATGTACTACACTGTGCATTTCGTCTAATGCGGGTTTTTCAGTAAATTCTAAGTTTTTCAGTGAAACTCACTCATATACTATGTACTACACTGTGCATTTCGTCTAATGCGGGTTTTTCAGTAAATTCTAAGTTTTTCAGTGCAACTCACTCATATACAATGTACTACACTGTGCATTTCGTCTACTGCGGGTTTTTCAGTAAATTCTAAGTTTTTCAGTGCAACTCACTCATATACTATGTACTACAGTGTGCATTTCGTCTAATGCGGGTTTTTCAGTAAATTCTAAGTTTTTCAGTGCAACTCACTCATATACAATGTACTACACTGTGCATTTCGTCTAATGCGGGTTTTTCAGTAAATTCTAAGTTTTTCAGTGCAACTCACTCATATACAATGTACTACACTGTGCATTTCGACTAATGCGGGTTTTTCAGTAAATTCTAAGTTTTTCAGTGCAACTCACCCATATACTATGTACTACACTGTGCATTTTGTCTAATGCGGGTTTTTCAATAAATTATAAGTTTTTCAGTGCAACTCACTCATATACTATGTACTACACTGTGCATTTCGTCTAATGCGGGTTTTTCAGTAAATTCTAAGTTTTTCAGTGCAACTCACTCATATACAATGTACTACACTGTGCATTTCGTCTAATGCGGGTTTTTCAGTAAATTCTAAGTTTTTCAGTGCAACTCACTCATATACAATGTACTACACTGTGCATTTCCTCTAATGCGGGTTTTTCAGTAAATTCTAAGTTTTTCAGTGCAACTCACCCATATACTATGTACTACACTGTGCATTTTGTCTAATGCAGGTTTTGCAGTAAATTATAAGTTTTTCAGTGCAACTCACTCCTATACTATGTACTACAGTGTGCATTTCGTCTAATGCGGGTTTTTCATTAAATTCTAAGTTTTTCAGTGCAACTCACTCATATACAATGTACTACACTGTGCATTTCGTCTAATGCGGGTTTTTCAGTAAATTCTAAGTTTTTCAGTGCAACTCACTCATATACAATGTACTACACTGTGCATTTCGTCTAATGCGGGTTTTTCAGTAAATTCTAAGTTTTTCAGAGCAACTCACTCATATACTATGTACTACACTGTGCATTTCGTCTAATGCGGGTTTTTCAGTAAATTCTAAGTTTTTCAGTGCAACTCACTCATATACAATGTACTACACTGTGCATTTCGTCTAATGCGGGTTTTTCAATAAATTCTAAGTTTTTCAGTGCAACTCACTCATATACTATGTACTACAGTGTGCATTTCGTCTAATGCGGGTTTTTCAGTAAATTCTAAGTTTTTCAGTGCAACTCACTCATATACAATGTACTACACTGTGCATTTCGTCTAATGCGGGTTTTTCAGTAAATTCTAAGTTTTTCAGTGCAACTCACTCATATACGATGTACTACACTGTGCATTTCGTCTAATGCGGGTTTTTCAGTAAATTCTAAGTTTTTCAGTGCAACTCACTCATATACTATGTACTACACTGTGCATTTTGTCTAATGCGGGTTTTTCAGTAAATTATAAGTTTTTCAGTGCAACTCACTCATATACTATGTACTACACTGTGCATTTCGTCTAATGCGGGTTTTTCAGTAAATTATAAGTTTTTCAGTGCAACTCACTCATATACAATGTACTACACTGTGCATTTCGTCTAATGCGGGTTTTTCAGTAAATTATAAGTTTTTCAGTGCAACTCACTCATATACAATGTACTACACTGTGCATTTCGTCTAATGCGGGTTTTTCAGTAAATTCTAAGTTTTTCAGTGCAACTCACTCATATACTATGTACTACAGTGTGCATTTCGTCTAATGCGGGTTTTTCAGTAAATTCTAAGTTTTTCAGTGCAACTCACTCATATACAATGTACTACACTGTGCATTTCATCTAATGCGGGTTTTTCAGTAAATTCTAAGTTTTTCAGTGCAACTCACTCATATACTATGTACTACACTGTGCATTTCGTCTAATGCGGGTTTTTCAGTAAATTCTAAGTTTTTCAGTGCAACTCACTCATATACAATGTACTACACTGTGCATTTCGTCTAATGCGGGTTTTTCAGTAAATTCTAAGTTTTTCAGTGCAACTCACTCATATACAATGTACTACACTGTGCATTTCGTCTAATGCGGGTTTTTCAGTAAATTCTAAGTTTTTCAGTGTAACTCACTCATATACAATGTACTACACTGTGCATTCCGTCTAATGCGGGTTTTTCAGTAAATTCTAAGTTTTTCAGTGCAACTCACTCATATACAATGTACTACACTGTGCATTTCATCTAATGCGGGTTTTTCAGTAAATTCTAAGTTTTTCAGTGCAACTCACTCATATACAATGTACTACACGGTGCATTTCGTCTAATGCGGGTTTTTCAGTAAATTCTAAGTTTTTCAGTGCAACTCACTCATATACAATGTACTACACTGTGCATTTCGTCTAATGCGGGTTTTTCAGTAAATTCTAAGTTTTTCAGTGCAACTCACTCATATACAATGTACTACACTGTGCATTTCGTCTAATGCAGGTTTTTCAGTAAATTCTAAGTTTTTCAGTGAAACTCACTCATATACTATGTACTACACTGTGCATTTCGTCTAATGCGGGTTTTTCAGTAAATTCTAAGTTTTTCAGTGCAACTCACTCATATACAATGTACTACACTGTGCATTTCGTCTAATGCGGGTTTTTCAGTAAATTCTAAGTTTTTCAGTGCAACTCACTCATATACTATGTACTACAGTGTGCATTTCGTCTAATGCGGGTTTTTCAGTAAATTCTAAGTTTTTCAGTGCAACTCATTCATATACAATGTACTACACTGTGCATTTCGTCTAATGCGGGTTTTTCAGTAAATTCTAAGTTTTTCAGTGCAACTCACTCATATACGATGTACTACACTGTGCATTTCGTCTAATGCGGGTTTTTCAGTAAATTCTAAGTTTTTCAGTGCAACTCACCCATATACTATGTACTACACTGTGCATTTTGTCTAATGCGGGTTTTTCAGTAAATTATAAGTTTTTCAGTGCAACTCACTCATATACTATGTACTACACTGTGCATTTCGTCTAATGCGGGTTTTTCAGTAAATTCTAAGTTTTTCAGTGCAACTCACTCATATACAATGTACTACACTGTGCATTCCGTCTAATGCGGGTTTTTCAGTAAATTCTAAGTTTTTCAGTGCAACTCACTCATATACAATGTACTACACTGTGCATTTCGTCTAATGCGGGTTTTTCAGTAAATTCTAAGTTTTTCAGTGCAACTCACTCATATACAATGTACTACACGGTGCATTTCGTCTAATGCGGGTTTTTCAGTAAATTCTAAGTTTTTCAGTGCAACTCACTCATATACAATTTACTACACTGTGCATTTCGTCTAATGCGGGTTTTTCAGTAAATTCTAAGTTTTTCAGTGAAACTCACTCATATACTATGTACTACACTGTGCATTTCGTCTAATGCGGGTTTTTCAGTAAATTCTAAGTTTTTCAGTGCAACTCACTCATATACAATGTACTACACTGTGCATTTCGTCTAATGCGGGTTTTTCAGTAAATTCTAAGTTTTTCAGTGCAACTCACTCATATACTATGTACTACAGTGTGCATTTCGTCTAATGCGGGTTTTTCAGTAAATTCTAAGTTTTTCAGTGCAACTCACTCATATACAATGTACTACACTGTGCATTTCGTCTAATGCGGGTTTTTCAGTAAATTCTAAGTTTTTCAGTGCAACTCACTCATATACAATGTACTACACTGTGCATTTCGACTAATGCGGGTTTTTCAGTAAATTCTAAGTTTTTCAGTGCAACTCACCCATATACTATGTACTACACTGTGCATTTTGTCTAATGCAGGTTTTGCAGTAAATTATAAGTTTTTCAGTGCAACTCACTCCTATACTATGTACTACAGTGTGCATTTCGTCCAATGCGGGTTTTTCATTAAATTCTAAGTTTTTCAGTGCAACTCACTCATATACAATGTACTACACTGTGCATTTCGTCTAATGCGGGTTTTTCAGTAAATTCTAAGTTTTTCAGTGCAACTCACTCATATACAATGTACTACACTGTGCATTTCGTCTAATGCGGGTTTTTCAGTAAATTCTAAGTTTTTCAGAGCAACTCACTCATATACTATGTACTACACTGTGCATTTCGTCTAATGCGGGTTTTTCAGTAAATTCTAAGTTTTTCAGTGCAACTCACTCATATACAATGTACTACACTGTGCATTTCGTCTAATGCGGGTTTTTCAGTAAATTCTAAGTTTTTCAGTGCAACTCACTCATATACTATGTACTACAGTGTGCATTTCGTCTAATGCGGGTTTTTCAGTAAATTCTAAGTTTTTCAGTGCAACTCACTCATATACAATGTACTACACTGTGCATTTCGTCTAATGCGGGTTTTTCAGTAAATTCTAAGTTTTTCAGTGCAACTCACTCATATACGATGTACTACACTGTGCATTTCGTCTAATGCGGGTTTTTCAGTAAATTCTAAGTTTTTCAGTGCAACTCACTCATATACTATGTACTACACTGTGCATTTTGTCTAATGCGGGTTTTTCAGTAAATTATAAGTTTTTCAGTGCAACTCACTCATATACTATGTACTACACTGTGCATTTCGTCTAATGCGGGTTTTTCAGTAAATTATAAGTTTTTCAGTGCAACTCACTCATATACAATGTACTACACTGTGCATTTCGTCTAATGCGGGTTTTTCAGTAAATTATAAGTTTTTCAGTGCAACTCACTCATATACAATGTACTACACTGTGCATTTCGTCTAATGCGGGTTTTTCAGTAAATTCTAAGTTTTTCAGTGCAACTCACTCATATACTATGTACTACAGTGTGCATTTCGTCTAATGCGGGTTTTTCAGTAAATTCTAAGTTTTTCAGTGCAACTCACTCATATACAATGTACTACACTGTGCATTTCATCTAATGCGGGTTTTTCAGTAAATTCTAAGTTTTTCAGTGCAACTCACTCATATACTATGTACTACACTGTGCATTTCGTCTAATGCGGGTTTTTCAGTAAATTCTAAGTTTTTCAGTGCAACTCACTCATATACAATGTACTACACTGTGCATTTCGTCTAATGCGGGTTTTTCAGTAAATTCTAAGTTTTTCAGTGCAACTCACTCATATACAATGTACTACACTGTGTATTTCGTCTAATGCGGGTTTTTCAGTAAATTCTAAGTTTTTCAGTGCAACTCACTCATATACAATATACTACACTGTGCATTCCGTCTAATGCGGGTTTTTCAGTAAATTCTAAGTTTTTCAGTGCAACTCACTCATATACAATGTACTACACTGTGCATTTCATCTAATGCGGGTTTTTCAGTAAATTCTAAGTTTTTCAGTGCAACTCACTCATATACAATGTACTACACTGTGCATTTCGTCTAATGCGGGTTTTTCAGTAAATTCTAAGTTTTTCAGTGCAACTCACTCATATACAATGTACTACACTGTGCATTTCGTCTAATGCAGGTTTTTCAGTAAATTCTAAGTTTTTCAGTGAAACTCACTCATATACTATGTACTACACTGTGCATTTCGTCTAATGCGGGTTTTTCAGTAAATTCTAAGTTTTTCAGTGCAACTCACTCATATACAATGTACTACACTGTGCATTTCGTCTAATGCGGGTTTTTCAGTAAATTCTAAGTTTTTCAGTGCAACTCACTCATATACTATGTACTACAGTGTGCATTTCGTCTAATGCGGGTTTTTCAGTAAATTCTAAGTTTTTCAGTGCAACTCACTCATATACAATGTACTACACTGTGCATTTCGTCTAATGCGGGTTTTTCAGTAAATTCTAAGTTTTTCAGTGCAACTCACTCATATACGATGTACTACACTGTGCATTTCGTCTAATGCGGGTTTTTCAGTAAATTCTAAGTTTTTCAGTGCAACTCACCCATATACTATGTACTACACTGTGCATTTTGTCTAATGCGGGTTTTTCAGTAAATTATAAGTTTTTCAGTGCAACTCACTCATATACTATGTACTACACTGTGCATTTCGTCTAATGCGGGTTTTTCAGTAAATTCTAAGTTTTTCAGTGCAACTCACTCATATACAATGTACTACACTGTGCATTCCGTCTAATGCGGGTTTTTCAGTAAATTCTAAGTTTTTCAGTGCAACTCACTCATATACAATGTACTACACTGTGCATTTCGTCTAATGCGGGTTTTTCAGTAAATTCTAAGTTTTTCAGTGCAACTCACTCATATACAATGTACTACAGTGTGCATTTCGTCTAATGCGGGTTTTTCAGTAAATTCTAAGTTTTTCAGTGCAACTCACTCATATACAATGTACTACAGTGTGCATTTCGTCTAATGCGGGTTTTTCAGTAAATTCTAAGTTTTTCAGTGCAACTCACTCATATACAATGTACTACACTGTGCATTTCGTCTAATGCGGGTTTTTCAGTAAATTCTAAGTTTTTCAGTGCAACTCACTCATATACAATGTACTACACTGTGCATTTCGTCTAATGCGGGTTTTTCAGTAAATTCTAAGTTTTTCAGTGCAACTCACTCATATACAATGTACTACACTGTGCATTTCGTCTAATGCGGGTTTTTCAGTAAATTCTAAGTTTTTCAGTGCAACTCACTCATATACTATGTACTACAGTGTGCATTTCGTCTAATGCGGGTTTTTCAGTAAATTCTAAGTTTTTCAGTGCAACTCACTCATATACAATGTACTACACTGTGCATTTCGTCTAATGCGGGTTTTTCAGTAAATTCTAAGTTTTTCAGTGCAACTCACTCATATACGATGTACTACACTGTGCATTTCGTCTAATGCGGGTTTTTCAGTAAATTCTAAGTTTTTCAGTGCAACTCACCCATATACTATGTACTACACTGTGCATTTTGTCTATGCGGGTTTTTCAGTAAATTATAAGTTTTTCAGTGCAACTCACTCATATACTATGTACTACACTGTGCATTTCGTCTAATGCGGGTTTTTCAGTAAATTATAAGTTTTTCAGTGCAACTCACTCATATACAATGTACTACACTGTGCATTTCGTCTAATGCGGGTTTTTCAGTAAATTATAAGTTTTTCAGTGCAACTCACTCATATACAATGTACTACACTGTGCATTTCGTCTAATGCGGGTTTTTCAGTAAATTCTAAGTTTTTCAGTGCAACTCACTCATATACTATGTACTACAGTGTGCATTTCGTCTAATGCGGGTTTTTCAGTAAATTCTAAGTTTTTCAGTGCAACTCACTCATATACAATGTACTACACTGTGCATTTCGTCTAATGCGGGTTTTTCAGTAAATTCTAAGTTTTTCAGTGCAACTCACTCATATACAATGTACTACACTGTGCATTTCCTCTAATGCGGGTTTTTCAGTAAATTCTAAGTTTTTCAATGCAACTCACCCATATACTATGTACTACACTGTGCATTTCGTCTAATGCGGGTTTTTCAGTAAATTCTAAGTTTTTCAGTGCAACTCACTCATATACAATGTACTACACTGTGCATTTCGTCTAATGCGGGTTTTTCAGTAAATTCTAAGTTTTTCAGTGCAACTCACCCATGTACTATGTACTACACTGTGCATTTTGTCTAATGCAGGTTTTTCAGTAAATTATAAGTTTTTCAGTGCAACTCACTCCTATACTATGTACTACAGTGTGCATTTCGTCTAATGCGGGTTTTTCAGTAAATTCTAAGTTTTTCAGTGCAACTCACTCATATACAATGTACTACACTGTGCATTTCGTCTAATGCGGGTTTTTCAGTAAATTCTAAGTTTTTCAGTGCAACTAACTCATATACAATGTACTAACTGTGCATTTCGTCTAATGCGGGTTTTTCAGTAAATTCTAAGTTTTTCAGTGCAACTCACTCATATACAATGTACTACACTCTGCATTTCGTCTAATGCGGGTTTTCCAGTAAATTCTAAGTTTTTCAGTGCAACTCACTCATATACAATGTACTACACTGTGCATTTCGTCTAATGCTGGTTTTTCAGTAAATTATAAGTTTTTCAGTGCAACTCACTCATATACAATGTACTACACTGTGCATTTCGTCTAATGCGGGTTTTTCAGTAAATTCTAAGTTTTTCAGTGCAGCTCACTCATATACAATGTACTACACTGTGCATTTCGTCTAATGCGGGTTTTCCAGTAAATTCTAAGTTTTTCAGTGCAACTCACTCATATACAATGTACTACACTGTGCATTTCGTCTAATGCGGGTTTTTCAGTAAATTCTAAGTTTTTCAGTGCAACTCACTCATATACAATGTACTACACGGTGCATTTCGTCTAATGCGGGTTTTTCAGTAAATTCTAAGTTTTTCAGTGCAACTCACTCATATACAATGTACTACACTGTGCATTTCGTCTAATGCGGGTTTTTCAGTAAATTCTAAGTTTTTCAGTGCAACTCACTCATATACAATGTACTACACTGTGCATTTCGTCTAATGCGGGTTTTTCAGTAAATTCTAAGTTTTTCAGTGCAACTCACTCATATACGATGTACTACACTGTGCATTTCCTCTAATGCGGGTTTTTCAGTAAATTCTAAGTTTTTCAGTGCAACTCACCCATATACTATGTACTACACTGTGCATTTTGTCTAATGCAGGTTTTGCAGTAAATTATAAGTTTTTCAGTGCAACTCACTCCTATACTATGTACTACAGTGTGCATTTCGTCTAATGCGGGTTTTTTCAGTAAATTCTAAGTTTTTCAGTGCAACTCACTCATCATATACAATGTACTACACTGTGCATTTCGTCTAATGCGGGTTTTTCAGTAAATTCTAAGTTTTTCAGTGCAACTCACTCATATACTATGTACTACACTGTGCATTTCGTCTAATGCGGGTTTTTCAGTAAATTCTAAGTTTTTCAGTTCAACTCACTCATATACAATGTACTACACTGTGCATTTCGTCTAATGCGGGTTTTTCAGTAAATTCTAAGTTTTTCAGTGCAACTCACTCATATACTATGTACTACAGTGTGCATTTCGTCTAATGCGGGTTTTTCAGTAAATTCTATGTTTTTCAGTGCAACTCACTCATATACAATGTACTACACTGTGCATTTCGTCTAATGCGGGTTTTTCAGTAAATTCTAAGTTTTTCAGTGCAACTCACTCATATACGATGTACTACACTGTGCATTTCGTCTAATGCGGGTTTTTCAGTAAATTCTAAGTTTTTCAGTGCAACTCACCCATATACTATGTACTACACTGTGCATTTTGTCTAATGCGGGTTTTTCAGTAAATTATAAGTTTTTCAGTGCAACTCACTCATATACTATGTACTACACTGTGCATTTCGTCTAATGCGGGTTTTTCAGTAAATTCTAAGTTTTTCAGTGCAACTCACTCATATACAATGTACTACACTGTGCATTTCGTCTAATGCGGGTTTTTCAGTAAATTATAAGTTTTTCAGTGCAACTCACTCATATACAATGTACTACACTGTGCATTTCGTCTAATGCGGGTTTTTCAGTAAATTCTAAGTTTTTCAGTGCAACTCACTCATATACTATGTACTACAGTGTGCATTTCGTATAATGCGGGTTTTTCAGTAAATTCTAAGTTTTTCAGTGCAACTCACTCATATACAATGTACTACACTGTGCATTTCGTCTAATGCGGGTTTTTCAGTAAATTCTAAGTTTTTCAGTGCAACTCACTCATATACAATGTACTACACTGTGCATTTCGTCTAATGCGGGTTTTTCAGTAAATTCTAAGTTTTTCAGTGCAACTCACTCATATACAATGTACTACACTGTGCATTTCGTCTAATGCGGGTTTTTCAGTAAATTCTAGGTTTTTCAGTGCAACTCACTCATATACTATGTAGTACACTGCGCATTTCGTCTAATGCGGGTTTTTCAGTAAATTCTAAGTTTTTCAGTGCAACTCACTCATATACAATGTACTACACTGTGCATTTCCTCTAATGCGGGTTTTTCAGCAAATTCTAAGTTTTTCAGTGCAACTCACCCATATACTATGTACTACACTGTGCATTTCGTCTAATGCGGGTTTTTCAGTAAATTCTAAGTTTTTCAGTGCAACTCACTCATATACAATGTACTACACTGTGCATTTCGTCTAATGCGGGTTTTTCAGTAAATTCTAAGTTTTTCAGTGCAACTCACCCATATACTATGTACTACACTGTGCATTTTGTCTAATGCAGGTTTTTCAGTAAATTATAAGTTTTTCAGTGCAACTCACTCCTATACTATGTACTACAGTGTGCATTTCGTCTAATGCGGGTTTTTTCAGTAAATTCTAAGTTTTTTCAGTGCAACTCACTCATATACAATGTACTACACTGTGCATTTCGTCTAATGCGGGTTTTTCAGTAAATTCTAAGTTTTTCAGTGCAACTCACTCATATACAATGTACTACACTGTGCATTTCGTCTAATGCAGGTTTTTCAGTAAATTCTAAGTTTTTCAGTGAAACTCACTCATATACTATGTACTACACTGTGCATTTCGTCTAATGCGGGTTTTTCAGTAAATTCTAAGTTTTTCAGTGCAACTCACTCATATACAATGTACTACACTGTGCATTTCGTCTAATGCGGGTTTTTTCAGTAAATTCTAAGTTTTTCAGTGCAACTCACTCATATACTATGTACTACAGTGTGCATTTCGTCTAATGCGGGTTTTTCAGTAAATTCTAAGTTTTTCAGTGCAACTCACTCATATACAATGTACTACACTGTGCATTTCGTCTAATGCGGGTTTTTCAGTAAATTCTAAGTTTTTCAGTGCAACTCACTCATATACGATGTACTACACTGTGCATTTCGTCTAATGCGGGTTTTTCAGTAAATTCTAAGTTTTTCAGTGCAACTCACCCATATACTATGTACTACACTGTGCATTTTGTCTAATGCGGGTTTTTCAGTAAATTATAAGTTTTTCAGTGCAACTCACTCATATACTATGTACTACACTGTGCATTTCGTCTAATGCGGGTTTTTCAGTAAATTCTAAGTTTTTCAGTGCAACTCACTCATATACAATGTACTACACTGTGCATTCCGTCTAATGCGGGTTTTTCAGTAAATTCTAAGTTTTTCAGTGCAACTCACTCATATACAATGTACTACACTGTGCATTTCGTCTAATGCGGGTTTTTCAGTAAATTCTAAGTTTTTCAGTGCAACTCACTCATATACAATGTACTACAGTGTGCATTTCGTCTAATGCGGGTTTTTCAGTAAATTCTAAGTTTTTCAGTGCAACTCACTCATATACAATGTACTACAGTGTGCATTTCGTCTAATGCGGGTTTTTCAGTAAATTCTAAGTTTTTCAGTGCAACTCACTCATATACAATGTACTACACTGTGCATTTCGTCTAATGCGGGTTTTTCAGTAAATTCTAAGTTTTTCAGTGCAACTCACTCATATACAATGTACTACACTGTGCATTTCGTCTAATGCGGGTTTTTCAGTAAATTCTAAGTTTTTCAGTGCAACTCACTCATATACAATGTACTACACTGTGCATTTCGTCTAATGCGGGTTTTTCAGTAAATTCTAAGTTTTTCAGTGCAACTCACTCATATACTATGTACTACAGTGTGCATTTCGTCTAATGCGGGTTTTTCAGTAAATTCTAAGTTTTTCAGTGCAACTCACTCATATACAATGTACTACACTGTGCATTTCGTCTAATGCGGGTTTTTCAGTAAATTCTAAGTTTTTCAGTGCAACTCACTCATATACGATGTACTACACTGTGCATTTCGTCTAATGCGGGTTTTTCAGTAAATTCTAAGTTTTTCAGTGCAACTCACCCATATACTATGTACTACACTGTGCATTTTGTCTATGCGGGTTTTTCAGTAAATTATAAGTTTTTCAGTGCAACTCACTCATATACTATGTACTACACTGTGCATTTCGTCTAATGCGGGTTTTTCAGTAAATTATAAGTTTTTCAGTGCAACTCACTCATATACAATGTACTACACTGTGCATTTCGTCTAATGCGGGTTTTTCAGTAAATTATAAGTTTTTCAGTGCAACTCACTCATATACAATGTACTACACTGTGCATTTCGTCTAATGCGGGTTTTTCAGTAAATTCTAAGTTTTTCAGTGCAACTCACTCATATACTATGTACTACAGTGTGCATTTCGTCTAATGCGGGTTTTTCAGTAAATTCTAAGTTTTTCAGTGCAACTCACTCATATACAATGTACTACACTGTGCATTTCGTCTAATGCGGGTTTTTCAGTAAATTCTAAGTTTTTCAGTGCAACTCACTCATATACAATGTACTACACTGTGCATTTCCTCTAATGCGGGTTTTTCAGTAAATTCTAAGTTTTTCAATGCAACTCACCCATATACTATGTACTACACTGTGCATTTCGTCTAATGCGGGTTTTTCAGTAAATTCTAAGTTTTTCAGTGCAACTCACTCATATACAATGTACTACACTGTGCATTTCGTCTAATGCGGGTTTTTCAGTAAATTCTAAGTTTTTCAGTGCAACTCACCCATGTACTATGTACTACACTGTGCATTTTGTCTAATGCAGGTTTTTCAGTAAATTATAAGTTTTTCAGTGCAACTCACTCCTATACTATGTACTACAGTGTGCATTTCGTCTAATGCGGGTTTTTCAGTAAATTCTAAGTTTTTCAGTGCAACTCACTCATATACAATGTACTACACTGTGCATTTCGTCTAATGCGGGTTTTTCAGTAAATTCTAAGTTTTTCAGTGCAACTAACTCATATACAATGTACTAACTGTGCATTTCGTCTAATGCGGGTTTTTCAGTAAATTCTAAGTTTTTCAGTGCAACTCACTCATATACAATGTACTACACTCTGCATTTCGTCTAATGCGGGTTTTCCAGTAAATTCTAAGTTTTTCAGTGCAACTCACTCATATACAATGTACTACACTGTGCATTTCGTCTAATGCTGGTTTTTCAGTAAATTATAAGTTTTTCAGTGCAACTCACTCATATACAATGTACTACACTGTGCATTTCGTCTAATGCGGGTTTTTCAGTAAATTCTAAGTTTTTCAGTGCAGCTCACTCATATACAATGTACTACACTGTGCATTTCGTCTAATGCGGGTTTTCCAGTAAATTCTAAGTTTTTCAGTGCAACTCACTCATATACAATGTACTACACTGTGCATTTCGTCTAATGCGGGTTTTTCAGTAAATTCTAAGTTTTTCAGTGCAACTCACTCATATACAATGTACTACACGGTGCATTTCGTCTAATGCGGGTTTTTCAGTAAATTCTAAGTTTTTCAGTGCAACTCACTCATATACAATGTACTACACTGTGCATTTCGTCTAATGCGGGTTTTTCAGTAAATTCTAAGTTTTTCAGTGCAACTCACTCATATACAATGTACTACACTGTGCATTTCGTCTAATGCGGGTTTTTCAGTAAATTCTAAGTTTTTCAGTGCAACTCACTCATATACGATGTACTACACTGTGCATTTCCTCTAATGCGGGTTTTTCAGTAAATTCTAAGTTTTTCAGTGCAACTCACCCATATACTATGTACTACACTGTGCATTTTGTCTAATGCAGGTTTTGCAGTAAATTATAAGTTTTTCAGTGCAACTCACTCCTATACTATGTACTACAGTGTGCATTTCGTCTAATGCGGGTTTTTCAGTAAATTCTAAGTTTTTCAGTGCAACTCACTCATATACAATGTACTACACTGTGCATTTCGTCTAATGCGGGTTTTTCAGTAAATTCTAAGTTTTTCAGTGCAACTCACTCATATACTATGTACTACACTGTGCATTTCGTCTAATGCGGGTTTTTCAGTAAATTCTAAGTTTTTCAGTTCAACTCACTCATATACAATGTACTACACTGTGCATTTCGTCTAATGCGGGTTTTTCAGTAAATTCTAAGTTTTTCAGTGCAACTCACTCATATACTATGTACTACAGTGTGCATTTCGTCTAATGCGGGTTTTTCAGTAAATTCTATGTTTTTCAGTGCAACTCACTCATATACAATGTACTACACTGTGCATTTCGTCTAATGCGGGTTTTTCAGTAAATTCTAAGTTTTTCAGTGCAACTCACTCATATACGATGTACTACACTGTGCATTTCGTCTAATGCGGGTTTTTCAGTAAATTCTAAGTTTTTCAGTGCAACTCACCCATATACTATGTACTACACTGTGCATTTTGTCTAATGCGGGTTTTTCAGTAAATTATAAGTTTTTCAGTGCAACTCACTCATATACTATGTACTACACTGTGCATTTCGTCTAATGCGGGTTTTTCAGTAAATTCTAAGTTTTTCAGTGCAACTCACTCATATACAATGTACTACACTGTGCATTTCGTCTAATGCGGGTTTTTCAGTAAATTATAAGTTTTTCAGTGCAACTCACTCATATACAATGTACTACACTGTGCATTTCGTCTAATGCGGGTTTTTCAGTAAATTCTAAGTTTTTCAGTGCAACTCACTCATATACTATGTACTACAGTGTGCATTTCGTCTAATGCGGGTTTTTCAGTAAATTCTAAGTTTTTCAGTGCAACTCACTCATATACAATGTACTACACTGTGCATTTCGTCTAATGCGGGTTTTTCAGTAAATTCTAAGTTTTTCAGTGCAACTCACTCATATACAATGTACTACACTGTGCATTTCGTCTAATGCGGGTTTTTCAGTAAATTCTAAGTTTTTCAGTGCAACTCACTCATATACAATGTACTACACTGTGCATTTCGTCTAATGCGGGTTTTTCAGTAAATTCTAGGTTTTTCAGTGCAACTCACTCATATACTATGTAGTACACTGCGCATTTCGTCTAATGCGGGTTTTTCAGTAAATTCTAAGTTTTTCAGTGCAACTCACTCATATACAATGTACTACACTGTGCATTTCCTCTAATGCGGGTTTTTCAGCAAATTCTAAGTTTTTCAGTGCAACTCACCCATATACTATGTACTACACTGTGCATTTCGTCTAATGCGGGTTTTTCAGTAAATTCTAAGTTTTTCAGTGCAACTCACTCATATACAATGTACTACACTGTGCATTTCGTCTAATGCGGGTTTTTCAGTAAATTCTAAGTTTTTCAGTGCAACTCACCCATATACTATGTACTACACTGTGCATTTTGTCTAATGCAGGTTTTTCAGTAAATTATAAGTTTTTCAGTGCAACTCACTCCTATACTATGTACTACAGTGTGCATTTCGTCTAATGGGGGTTTTTCAGTAAATTCTAAGTTTTTCAGTGCAACTCACTCATATACAATGTACTACACTGTGCATTTCATCTAATGCGGGTTTTTCAGTAAATTCTAAGTTTTTCAGTGCAACTCACTCATATACTATGTACTACACTGTGCATTTCGTCTAATGCGGGTTTTTCAGTAAATTCTAAGTTTTTCAGTGCAACTCACTCATATACAATGTACTACACTGTGCATTTCGTCTAATGCGGGTTTTTCAGTAAATTCTAAGTTTTTCAGTGCAACTCACTCATATACAATGTACTACACTGTGCATTTCGTCTAATGCGGGTTTTTCAGTAAATTCTAAGTTTTTCAGTGCAACTCACTCATATACAATGTACTACACTGTGCATTCCGTCTAATGCGGGTTTTTCAGTAAATTCTAAGTTTTTCAGTGCAACTCACTCATATACAATGTACTACACTGTGCATTTCATCTAATGCGGGTTTTTCAGTAAATTCTAAGTTTTTCAGTGCAACTCACTCATATACAATGTACTACACGGTGCATTTCGTCTAATGCGGGTTTTTCAGTAAATTCTAAGTTTTTCAGTGCAACTCACTCATATACAATGTACTACACTGTGCATTTCGTCTAATGCGGGTTTTTCAGTAAATTCTAAGTTTTTCAGTGCAACTCACTCATATACAATGTACTACACTGTGCATTTCGTCTAATGCAGGTTTTTCAGTAAATTCTAAGTTTTTCAGTGAAACTCACTCATATACTATGTACTACACTGTGCATTTCGTCTAATGCGGGTTTTTCAGTAAATTCTAAGTTTTTCAGTGCAACTCACTCATATACAATGTACTACACTGTGCATTTCGTCTAATGCGGGTTTTTCAGTAAATTCTAAGTTTTTCAGTGCAACTCACTCATATACAATGTACTACACTGTGCATTTCGTCTAATGCGGGTTTTTCAGTAAATTCTAAGTTTTTCAGTGCAACTCACTCATATACGATGTACTACACTGTGCATTTCGTCTAATGCGGGTTTTTCAGTAAATTCTAAGTTTTTCAGTGCAACTCACCCATATACTATGTACTACACTGTGCATTTTGTCTATGCGGGTTTTTCAGTAAATTATAAGTTTTTCAGTGCAACTCACTCATATACTATGTACTACACTGTGCATTTCGTCTAATGCGGGTTTTTCAGTAAATTATAAGTTTTTCAGTGCAACTCACTCATATACAATGTACTACACTGTGCATTTCGTCTAATGCGGGTTTTTCAGTAAATTATAAGTTTTTCAGTGCAACTCACTCATATACAATGTACTACACTGTGCATTTCGTCTAATGCGGGTTTTTCAGTAAATTCTAAGTTTTTCAGTGCAACTCACTCATATACTATGTACTACAGTGTGCATTTCGTCTAATGCGGGTTTTTCAGTAAATTCTAAGTTTTTCAGTGCAACTCACTCATATACAATGTACTACACTGTGCATTTCGTCTAATGCGGGTTTTTCAGTAAATTCTAAGTTTTTCAGTGCAACTCACTCATATACAATGTACTACACTGTGCATTTCCTCTAATGCGGGTTTTTCAGTAAATTCTAAGTTTTTCAATGCAACTCACCCATATACTATGTACTACACTGTGCATTTCGTCTAATGCGGGTTTTTCAGTAAATTCTAAGTTTTTCAGTGCAACTCACTCATATACAATGTACTACACTGTGCATTTCGTCTAATGCGGGTTTTTCAGTAAATTCTAAGTTTTTCAGTGCAACTCACCCATGTACTATGTACTACACTGTGCATTTTGTCTAATGCAGGTTTTTCAGTAAATTATAAGTTTTTCAGTGCAACTCACTCCTATACTATGTACTACAGTGTGCATTTCGTCTAATGCGGGTTTTTCAGTAAATTCTAAGTTTTTCAGTGCAACTCACTCATATACAATGTACTACACTGTGCATTTCGTCTAATGCGGGTTTTTCAATAAATTCTAAGTTTTTCAGTGCAACTAACTCATATACAATGTACTAACTGTGCATTTCGTCTAATGCGGGTTTTTCAGTAAATTCTAAGTTTTTCAGTGCAACTCACTCATATACAATGTACTACACTCTGCATTTCGTCTAATGCGGGTTTTCCAGTAAATTCTAAGTTTTTCAGTGCAACTCACTCATATACAATGTACTACACTGTGCATTTCGTCTAATGCTGGTTTTTCAGTAAATTATAAGTTTTTCAGTGCAACTCACTCATATACAATGTACTACACTGTGCATTTCGTCTAATGCGGGTTTTTCAGTAATTTCTAAGTTTTTCAGTGCAGCTCACTCATATACAATGTACTACACTGTGCATTTCGTCTAATGCGGGTTTTCCAGTAAATTCTAAGTTTTTCAGTGCAACTCACTCATATACAATGTACTACACTGTGCATTTCGTCTAATGCGGGTTTTTCAGTAAATTCTAAGTTTTTCAGTGCAACTCACTCATATACAATGTACTACACGGTGCATTTCGTCTAATGCGGGTTTTTCAGTAAATTCTAAGTTTTTCAGTGCAACTCACTCATATACAATGTACTACACTGTGCATTTCGTCTAATGCGGGTTTTTCAGTAAATTCTAAGTTTTTCAGTGCAACTCACTCATATACAATGTACTACACTGTGCATTTCGTCTAATGCGGGTTTTTCAGTAAATTCTAAGTTTTTCAGTGCAACTCACTCATATACGATGTACTACACTGTGCATTTCCTCTAATGCGGGTTTTTCAGTAAATTCTAAGTTTTTCAGTGCAACTCACCCATATACTATGTACTACACTGTGCATTTTGTCTAATGCAGGTTTTGCAGTAAATTATAAATTTTTCAGTGCAACTCACTCCTATACTATGTACTACAGTGTGCATTTCGTCTAATGCGGGTTTTTCAGTAAATTCTAAGTTTTTCAGTGCAACTCACTCATATACAATGTACTACACTGTGCATTTCGTCTAATGCGGGTTTTTCAGTAAATTCTAAGTTTTTCAGTGCAACTCACTCATATACTATGTACTACACTGTGCATTTCGTCTAATGCGGGTTTTTCAGTAAATTCTAAGTTTTTCAGTTCAACTCACTCATATACAATGTACTACACTGTGCATTTCGTCTAATGCGGGTTTTTCAGTAAATTCTAAGTTTTTCAGTGCAACTCACTCATATACTATGTACTACAGTGTGCATTTCGTCTAATGCGGGTTTTTCAGTAAATTCTATGTTTTTCAGTGCAACTCACTCATATACAATGTACTACACTGTGCATTTCGTCTAATTCGGGTTTTTCAGTAAATTCTAAGTTTTTCAGTGCAACTCACTCATATACGATGTACTACACTGTGCATTTCGTCTAATGCGGGTTTTTCAGTAAATTCTAAGTTTTTCAGTGCAACTCACCCATATACTATGTACTACACTGTGCATTTTGTCTAATGCGGGTTTTTCAGTAAATTATAAGTTTTTCAGTGCAACTCACTCATATACTATGTACTACACTGTGCATTTCGTCTAATGCGGGTTTTTCAGTAAATTCTAAGTTTTTCAGTGCAACTCACTCATATACAATGTACTACACTGTGCATTTCGTCTAATGCGGGTTTTTCAGTAAATTATAAGTTTTTCAGTGCAACTCACTCATATACAATGTACTACACTGTGCATTTCGTCTAATGCGGGTTTTTCAGTAAATTCTAAGTTTTTCAGTGCAACTCACTCATATACTATGTACTACAGTGTGCATTTCGTCTAATGCGGGTTTTTCAGTAAATTCTAAGTTTTTCAGTGCAACTCACTCATATACAATGTACTACACTGTGCATTTCGTCTAATGCGGGTTTTTCAGTAAATTCTAAGTTTTTCAGTGCAACTCACTCATATACAATGTACTACACTGTGCATTTCGTCTAATGCGGGTTTTTCAGTAAATTCTAAGTTTTTCAGTGCAACTCACTCATATACAATGTACTACACTGTGCATTTCGTCTAATGCGGGTTTTTCAGTAAATTCTAGGTTTTTCAGTGCAACTCACTCATATACTATGTAGTACACTGCGCATTTCGTCTAATGCGGGTTTTTCAGTAAATTCTAAGTTTTTCAGTGCAACTCACTCATATACAATGTACTACACTGTGCATTTCCTCTAATGCGGGTTTTTCAGCAAATTCTAAGTTTTTCAGTGCAACTCACCCATATACTATGTACTACACTGTGCATTTCGTCTAATGCGGGTTTTTCAGTAAATTCTAAGTTTTTCAGTGCAACTCACTCATATACAATGTACTACACTGTGCATTTCGTCTAATGCGGGTTTTTCAGTAAATTCTAAGTTTTTCAGTGCAACTCACCCATATACTATGTACTACACTGTGCATTTTGTCTAATGCAGGTTTTTCAGTAAATTATAAGTTTTTCAGTGCAACTCACTCCTATACTATGTACTACAGTGTGCATTTCGTCTAATGCGGGTTTTTCAGTAAATTCTAAGTTTTTCAGTGCAACTCACTCATATACAATGTACTACACTGTGCATTTCATCTAATGCGGGTTTTTCAGTAAATTCTAAGTTTTTCAGTGCAACTCACTCATATACTATGTACTACACTGTGCATTTCGTCTAATGCGGGTTTTTCAGTAAATTCTAAGTTTTTCAGTGCAACTCACTCATATACAATGTACTACACTGTGCATTTCGTCTAATGCGGGTTTTTCAGTAAATTCTAAGTTTTTCAGTGCAACTCACTCATATACAATGTACTACACTGTGCATTTCGTCTAATGCGGGTTTTTCAGTAAATTCTAAGTTTTTCAGTGCAACTCACTCATATACAATGTACTACACTGTGCATTTCATCTAATGCGGGTTTTTCAGTAAATTCTAAGTTTTTCAGTGCAACTCACTCATATACAATGTACTACACTGTGCATTTCATCTAATGCGGGTTTTTCAGTAAATTCTAAGTTTTTCAGTGCAACTCACTCATATACAATGTACTACACGGTGCATTTCGTCTAATGCGGGTTTTTCAGTAAATTCTAAGTTTTTCAGTGCAACTCACTCATATACAATGTACTACACTGTGCATTTCGTCTAATGCGGGTTTTTCAGTAAATTCTAAGTTTTTCAGTGCAACTCACTCATATACAATGTACTACACTGTGCATTTCGTCTAATGCAGGTTTTTCAGTAAATTCTAAGTTTTTCAGTGAAACTCACTCATATACTATGTACTACACTGTGCATTTCGTCTAATGCGGGTTTTTCAGTAAATTCTAAGTTTTTCAGTGCAACTCACTCATATACAATGTACTACACTGTGCATTTCGTCTAATGCGGGTTTTTCAGTAAATTCTAAGTTTTTCAGTGCAACTCACTCATATACTATGTACTACAGTGTGCATTTCGTCTAATGCGGGTTTTTCAGTAAATTCTAAGTTTTTCAGTGCAACTCACTCATATACAATGTACTACACTGTGCATTTCGTCTAATGCGGGTTTTTCAGTAAATTCTAAGTTTTTCAGTGCAACTCACTCATATACGATGTACTACACTGTGCATTTCGTCTAATGCGGGTTTTTCAGTAAATTCTAAGTTTTTCAGTGCAACTCACCCATATACTATGTACTACACTGTGCATTTTGTCTAATGCGGGTTTTTCAGTAAATTATAAGTTTTTCAGTGCAACTCACTCATATACTATGTACTACACTGTGCATTTCGTCTAATGCGGGTTTTTCAGTAAATTCTAAGTTTTTCAGTGCAACTCACTCATATACAATGTACTACACTGTGCATTTCGTCTAATGCGGGTTTTTCAGTAAATTCTAAGTTTTTCAGTGCAACTCACTCATATACAATGTACTACACTGTGCATTTCCTCTAATGCGGGTTTTTCAGTAAATTCTAAGTTTTTCAGTGCAACTCACCCATATACTATGTACTACACTGTGCATTTTGTCTAATGCAGGTTTTGCAGTAAATTATAAGTTTTTCAGTGCAACTCACTCCTATACTATGTACTACAGTGTGCATTTCGTCTAATGCGGGTTTTTCATTAAATTCTAAGTTTTTCAGTGCAACTCACTCATATACAATGTACTACACTGTGCATTTCGTTTAATGCGGGTTTTTCAGTAAATTCTAAGTTTTTCAGTGCAACTCACTCATATACAATGTACTACACTGTGCATTTCGTCTAATGCGGGTTTTTCAGTAAATTCTAAGTTTTTCAGTGCAACTCACTCATATACAATGTACTACACTGTGCATTTCGTCTAATGCGGGTTTTTCAGTAAATTCTAAGTTTTTCAGTGCAACTCACTCATATACTATGTACTACAGTGTGCATTTCGTCTAATGCGGGTTTTTCAGTAAATTCTAAGTTTTTCAGTGCAACTCACTCATATACAATGTACTACACTGTGCATTTCGTCTAATGCGGGTTTTTCAGTAAATTCTAAGTTTTTCAGTGCAACTCACTCATATACGATGTACTACACTGTGCATTTCGTCTAATGCGGGTTTTTCAGTAAATTCTAAGTTTTTCAGTGCAACTCACCCATATACTATGTACTACACTGTGCATTTTGTCTAATGCGGGTTTTTCAGTAAATTATAAGTTTTTCAGTGCAACTCACTCATATACTATGTACTACACTGTGCATTTCGTCTAATGCGGGTTTTTCAGTAAATTATAAGTTTTTCAGTGCAACTCACTCATATACAATGTACTACACTGTGCATTTCGTCTAATGCGGGTTTTTCAGTAAATTATAAGTTTTTCAGTGCAACTCACTCATATACAATGTACTACACTGTGCATTTCGTCTAATGCGGGTTTTTCAGTAAATTCTAAGTTTTTCAGTGCAACTCACTCATATACTATGTACTACAGTGTGCATTTCGTCTAATGCGGGTTTTTCAGTAAATTCTAAGTTTTTCAGTGCAACTCACTCATATACAATGTACTACACTGTGCATTTCGTCTAATGCGTGTTTTTCAGTAAATTCTAAGTTTTTCAGTGCAACTCACTCATATACAATGTACTACACTGTGCATTTCCTCTAATGCGGGTTTTTCAGTAAATTCTAAGTTTTTCAGTGCAACTCACCCATATACTATGTACTACACTGTGCATTTCGTCTAATGCGGGTTTTTCAGTAAATTCTAAGTTTTTCAGTGCAACTCACTCATATACAATGTACTACACTGTGCATTTCGTCTAATGCGGGTTTTTCAGTAAATTCTAAGTTTTTCAGTGCAACTCACCCATGTACTATGTACTACACTGTGCATTTTGTCTAATGCAGGTTTTTCAGTAAATTATAAGTTTTTCAGTGCAACTCACTCCTATACTATGTACTACAGTGTGCATTTCGTCTAATGCGGGTTTTTCAGTAAATTCTAAGTTTTTCAGTGCAACTCACTCATATACAATGTACTACACTGTGCATTTCGTCTAATGCGGGTTTTTCAGTAAATTCTAAGTTTTTCAGTGCAACTAACTCATATACAATGTACTAACTGTGCATTTCGTCTAATGCGGGTTTTTCAGTAAATTCTAAGTTTTTCAGTGCAACTCACTCATATACAATGTACTACACTCTGCATTTCGTCTAATGCGGGTTTTCCAGTAAATTCTAAGTTTTTCAGTGCAACTCACTCATATACAATGTACTACACTGTGCATTTCGTCTAATGCTGGTTTTTCAGTAAATTATAAGTTTTTCAGTGCAACTCACTCATATACAATGTACTACACTGTGCATTTCGTCTAATGCGGGTTTTTCAGTAAATTCTAAGTTTTTCAGTGCAGCTCACTCATATACAATGTACTACACTGTGCATTTCGTCTAATGCGGGTTTTCCAGTAAATTCTAAGTTTTTCAGTGCAACTCACTCATATACAATGTACTACACTGTGCATTTCGTCTAATGCGGGTTTTTCAGTAAATTCTAAGTTTTTCAGTGCAACTCACTCATATACAATGTACTACACGGTGCATTTCGTCTAATGCGGGTTTTTCAGTAAATTCTAAGTTTTTCAGTGCAACTCACTCATATACAATGTACTACACTGTGCATTTCGTCTAATGCGGGTTTTTCAGTAAATTCTAAGTTTTTCAGTGCAACTCACTCATATACAATGTACTACACTGTGCATTTCGTCTAATGCGGGTTTTTCAGTAAATTCTAAGTTTTTCAGTGCAACTCACTCATATACGATGTACTACACTGTGCATTTCCTCTAATGCGGGTTTTTCAGTAAATTCTAAGTTTTTCAGTGCAACTCACCCATATACTATGTACTACACTGTGCATTTTGTCTAATGCAGGTTTTGCAGTAAATTATAAGTTTTTCAGTGCAACTCACTCCTATACTATGTACTACAGTGTGCATTTCGTCTAATGCGGGTTTTTCAGTAAATTCTAAGTTTTTCAGTGCAACTCACTCATATACAATGTACTACACTGTGCATTTCGTCTAATGCGGGTTTTTCAGTAAATTCTAAGTTTTTCAGTGCAACTCACTCATATACAATGTACTACACTGTGCATTTCGTCTAATGCGGGTTTTTCAGTAAATTCTAAGTTTTTCAGTGCAACTCACTCATATACAATGTACTACACTGTGCATTTCATCTAATGCGGGTTTTTCAGTAAATTCTAAGTTTTTCAGTGCAACTCACTCATATACTATGTACTACAGTGTGCATTTCGTCTAATGCGGGTTTTTCAGTAAATTCTAAGTTTTTCAGTGCAACTCACTCATATACAATGTACTACACTGTGCATTTCGTCTAATGCGGGTTTTTCAGTAAATTCTAAGTTTTTCAGTGCAACTCACTCATATACGATGTACTACACTGTGCATTTCGTCTAATGCGGGTTTTTCAGTAAATTCTAAGTTTTTCAGTGCAACTCACCCATATACTATGTACTACACTGTGCATTTTGTCTAATGCGGGTTTTTCAGTAAATTATAAGTTTTTCAGTGCAACTCACTCATATACTATGTACTACACTGTGCATTTCGTCTAATGCGGGTTTTTCAGTAAATTATAAGTTTTTCAGTGCAACTCACTCATATACAATGTACTACACTGTGCATTTCGTCTAATGCGGGTTTTTCAGTAAATTATAAGTTTTTCAGTGCAACTCACTCATATACAATGTACTACACTGTGCATTTCGTCTAATGCGGATTTTTCAGTAAATTCTAAGTTTTTCAGTGCAACTCACTCATATACTATGTACTACAGTGTGCATTTCGTCTAATGCGGGTTTTTCAGTAAATTCTAAGTTTTTCAGTGCAACTCACTCATATACAATGTACTACACTGTGCATTTCGTCTAATGCGGGTTTTTCAGTAAATTCTAAGTTTTTCAGTGCAACTCACTCATATACAATGTACTACACTGTGCATTTCCTCTAATGCGGGTTTTTCAGTAAATTCTAAGTTTTTCAGTGCAACTCACCCATATACTATGTACTACACTGTGCATTTCGTCTAATGCGGGTTTTTCAGTAAATTCTAAGTTTTTCAGTGCAACTCACTCATATACAATGTACTACACTGTGCATTTCGTCTAATGCGGGTTTTTCAGTAAATTCTAAGTTTTTCAGTGCAACTCACCCATGTACTATGTACTACACTGTGCATTTTGTCTAATGCAGGTTTTTCAGTAAATTATAAGTTTTTCAGTGCAACTCACTCCTATACTATGTACTACAGTGTGCATTTCGTCTAATGCGGGTTTTTCAGTAAATTCTAAGTTTTTCAGTGCAACTCACTCATATACAATGTACTACACTGTGCATTTCGTCTAATGCGGGTTTTTCAGTAAATTCTAAGTTTTTCAGTGCAACTAACTCATATACAATGTACTAACTGTGCATTTCGTCTAATGCGGGTTTTTCAGTAAATTCTAAGTTTTTCAGTGCAACTCACTCATATACAATGTACTACACTCTGCATTTCGTCTAATGCGGGTTTTCCAGTAAATTCTAAGTTTTTCAGTGCAACTCACTCATATACAATGTACTACACTGTGCATTTCGTCTAATGCTGGTTTTTCAGTAAATTATAAGTTTTTCAGTGCAACTCACTCATATACAATGTACTACACTGTGCATTTCGTCTAATGCGGGTTTTTCAGTAAATTCTAAGTTTTTCAGTGCAGCTCACTCATATACAATGTACTACACTGTGCATTTCGTCTAATGCGGGTTTTCCAGTAAATTCTAAGTTTTTCAGTGCAACTCACTCATATACAATGTACTACACTGTGCATTTCGTCTAATGCGGGTTTTTCAGTAAATTCTAAGTTTTTCAGTGCAACTCACTCATATACAATGTACTACACGGTGCATTTCGTCTAATGCGGTTTTTCAGTAAATTCTAAGTTTTTCAGTGCAACTCACTCATATACAATGTACTACACTGTGCATTTCGTCTAATGCGTGTTTTTCAGTAAATTCTAAGTTTTTCAGTGCAACTCACTCATATACAATGTACTACACTGTGCATTTCCTCTAATGCGGGTTTTTCAGTAAATTCTAAGTTTTTCAGTGCAACTCACCCATATACTATGTACTACACTGTGCATTTCGTCTAATGCGGGTTTTTCAGTAAATTCTAAGTTTTTCAGTGCAACTCACTCATATACAATGTACTACACTGTGCATTTCGTCTAATGCGGGTTTTTCAGTAAATTCTAAGTTTTTCAGTGCAACTCACCCATGTACTATGTACTACACTGTGCATTTTGTCTAATGCAGGTTTTTCAGTAAATTATAAGTTTTTCAGTGCAACTCACTCCTATACTATGTACTACAGTGTGCATTTCGTCTAATGCGGGTTTTTCAGTAAATTCTAAGTTTTTCAGTGCAACTCACTCATATACAATGTACTACACTGTGCATTTCGTCTAATGCGGGTTTTTCAGTAAATTCTAAGTTTTTCAGTGCAACTAACTCATATACAATGTACTAACTGTGCATTTCGTCTAATGCGGGTTTTTCAGTAAATTCTAAGTTTTTCAGTGCAACTCACTCATATACAATGTACTACACTCTGCATTTCGTCTAATGCGGGTTTTCCAGTAAATTCTAAGTTTTTCAGTGCAACTCACTCATATACAATGTACTACACTGTGCATTTCGTCTAATGCGGGTTTTTCAGTAAATTCTAAGTTTTTCAGTGCAGCTCACTCATATACAATGTACTACACTGTGCATTTCGTCTAATGCGGGTTTTCCAGTAAATTCTAAGTTTTTCAGTGCAACTCACTCATATACAATGTACTACACTGTGCATTTCGTCTAATGCGGGTTTTTCAGTAAATTCTAAGTTTTTCAGTGCAACTCACTCATATACAATGTACTACACGGTGCATTTCGTCTAATGCGGGTTTTTCAGTAAATTCTAAGTTTTTCAGTGCAACTCACTCATATACAATGTACTACACTGTGCATTTCGTCTAATGCGGGTTTTTCAGTAAATTCTAAGTTTTTCAGTGCAACTCACTCATATACAATGTACTACACTGTGCATTTCGTCTAATGCGGGTTTTTCAGTAAATTCTAAGTTTTTCAGTGCAACTCACTCATATACGATGTACTACACTGTGCATTTCCTCTAATGCGGGTTTTTCAGTAAATTCTAAGTTTTTCAGTGCAACTCACCCATATACTATGTACTACACTGTGCATTTTGTCTAATGCAGGTTTTGCAGTAAATTATAAGTTTTTCAGTGCAACTCACTCCTATACTATGTACTACAGTGTGCATTTCGTCTAATGCGGGTTTTTCAGTAAATTCTAAGTTTTTCAGTGCAACTCACTCATATACAATGTACTACACTGTGCATTTCGTCTAATGCGGGTTTTTCAGTAAATTCTAAGTTTTTCAGTGCAACTCACTCATATACAATGTACTACACTGTGCATTTCGTCTAATGCGGGTTTTTCAGTAAATTCTAAGTTTTTCAGTGCAACTCACTCATATACAATGTACTACACTGTGCATTTCATCTAATGCGGGTTTTTCAGTAAATTCTAAGTTTTTCAGTGCAACTCACTCATATACTATGTACTACAGTGTGCATTTCGTCTAATGCGGGTTTTTCAGTAAATTCTAAGTTTTTCAGTGCAACTCACTCATATACAATGTACTACACTGTGCATTTCGTCTAATGCGGGTTTTTCAGTAAATTCTAAGTTTTTCAGTGCAACTCACTCATATACGATGTACTACACTGTGCATTTCGTCTAATGCGGGTTTTTCAGTAAATTCTAAGTTTTTCAGTGCAACTCACCCATATACTATGTACTACACTGTGCATTTTGTCTAATGCGGGTTTTTCAGTAAATTATAAGTTTTTCAGTGCAACTCACTCATATACTATGTACTACACTGTGCATTTCGTCTAATGCGGGTTTTTCAGTAAATTATAAGTTTTTCAGTGCAACTCACTCATATACAATGTACTACACTGTGCATTTCGTCTAATGCGGGTTTTTCAGTAAATTATAAGTTTTTCAGTGCAACTCACTCATATACAATGTACTACACTGTGCATTTCGTCTAATGCGGATTTTTCAGTAAATTCTAAGTTTTTCAGTGCAACTCACTCATATACTATGTACTACAGTGTGCATTTCGTCTAATGCGGGTTTTTCAGTAAATTCTAAGTTTTTCAGTGCAACTCACTCATATACAATGTACTACACTGTGCATTTCGTCTAATGCGGGTTTTTCAGTAAATTCTAAGTTTTTCAGTGCAACTCACTCATATACAATGTACTACACTGTGCATTTCCTCTAATGCGGGTTTTTCAGTAAATTCTAAGTTTTTCAGTGCAACTCACCCATATACTATGTACTACACTGTGCATTTCGTCTAATGCGGGTTTTTCAGTAAATTCTAAGTTTTTCAGTGCAACTCACTCATATACAATGTACTACACTGTGCATTTCGTCTAATGCGGGTTTTTCAGTAAATTCTAAGTTTTTCAGTGCAACTCACCCATGTACTATGTACTACACTGTGCATTTTGTCTAATGCAGGTTTTTCAGTAAATTATAAGTTTTTCAGTGCAACTCACTCCTATACTATGTACTACAGTGTGCATTTCGTCTAATGCGGGTTTTTCAGTAAATTCTAAGTTTTTCAGTGCAACTCACTCATATACAATGTACTACACTGTGCATTTCGTCTAATGCGGGTTTTTCAGTAAATTCTAAGTTTTTCAGTGCAACTAACTCATATACAATGTACTAACTGTGCATTTCGTCTAATGCGGGTTTTTCAGTAAATTCTAAGTTTTTCAGTGCAACTCACTCATATACAATGTACTACACTCTGCATTTCGTCTAATGCGGGTTTTCCAGTAAATTCTAAGTTTTTCAGTGCAACTCACTCATATACAATGTACTACACTGTGCATTTCGTCTAATGCTGGTTTTTCAGTAAATTATAAGTTTTTCAGTGCAACTCACTCATATACAATGTACTACACTGTGCATTTCGTCTAATGCGGGTTTTTCAGTAAATTCTAAGTTTTTCAGTGCAGCTCACTCATATACAATGTACTACACTGTGCATTTCGTCTAATGCGGGTTTTCCAGTAAATTCTAAGTTTTTCAGTGCAACTCACTCATATACAATGTACTACACTGTGCATTTCGTCTAATGCGGGTTTTTCAGTAAATTCTAAGTTTTTCAGTGCAACTCACTCATATACAATGTACTACACGGTGCATTTCGTCTAATGCGGGTTTTTTCAGTAAATTCTAAGTTTTTCAGTGCAACTCACTCATATACAATGTACTACACTGTGCATTTCGTCTAATGCGGGTTTTTCAGTAAATTCTAAGTTTTTCAGTGCAACTCACTCATATACAATGTACTACACTGTGCATTTCGTCTAATGCGGGTTTTTCAGTAAATTCTAAGTTTTTCAGTGCAACTCACTCATATACGATGTACTACACTGTGCATTTCCTCTAATGCGGGTTTTTCAGTAAATTCTAAGTTTTTCAGTGCAACTCACCCATATACTATGTACTACACTGTGCATTTTGTCTAATGCAGGTTTTGCAGTAAATTATAAGTTTTTCAGTGCAACTCACTCCTATACTATGTACTACAGTGTGCATTTCGTCTAATGCGGGTTTTTCAGTAAATTCTAAGTTTTTCAGTGCAACTCACTCATATACAATGTACTACACTGTGCATTTCGTCTAATGCGGGTTTTTCAGTAAATTCTAAGTTTTTCAGTGCAACTCACTCATATACAATGTACTACACTGTGCATTTCGTCTAATGCGGGTTTTTCAGTAAATTCTAAGTTTTTCAGTGCAACTCACTCATATACTATGTACTACACTGTGCATTTCGTCTAATGCGGGTTTTTCAGTAAATTCTAAGTTTTTCAGTTCAACTCACTCATATACAATGTACTACACTGTGCATTTCGTCTAATGCGGGTTTTTCAGTAAATTCTAAGTTTTTCAGTGCAACTCACTCATATACTATGTACTACAGTGTGCATTTCGTCTAATGCGGGTTTTTCAGTAAATTCTAAGTTTTTCAGTGCAACTCACTCATATACAATGTACTACACTGTGCATTTCGTCTAATGCGGGTTTTTCAGTAAATTCTAAGTTTTTCAGTGCAACTCACTCATATACGATGTACTACACTGTGCATTTCGTCTAATGCGGGTTTTTCAGTAAATTCTAAGTTTTTCAGTGCAACTCACCCATATACTATGTACTACACTGTGCATTTTGTCTAATGCGGGTTTTTCAGTAAATTATAAGTTTTTCAGTGCAACTCACTCATATACTATGTACTACACTGTGCATTTCGTCTAATGCGGGTTTTTCAGTAAATTCTAAGTTTTTCAGTGCAACTCACTCATATACAATGTACTACACTGTGCATTTCGTCTAATGCGGGTTTTTCAGTAAATTATAAGTTTTTCAGTGCAACTCACTCATATACAATGTACTACACTGTGCATTTCGTCTAATGCGGGTTTTTCAGTAAATTCTAAGTTTTTCAGTGCAACTCACTCATATACTATGTACTACAGTGTGCATTTCGTCTAATGCGGGTTTTTCAGTAAATTCTAAGTTTTTCAGTGCAACTCACTCATATACAATGTACTACACTGTGCATTTCGTCTAATGCGGGTTTTTCAGTAAATTCTAAGTTTTTCAGTGCAACTCACTCATATACAATGTACTACACTGTGCATTTCGTCTAATGCGGGTTTTTCAGTAAATTCTAAGTTTTTCAGTGCAGCTCACTCATATACAATGTACTACACTGTGCATTTCGTCTAATGCGGGTTTTTCAGTAAATTCTAGGTTTTTCAGTGCAACTCACTCATGTACTATGTAGTACACTGCGCATTTCGTCTAATGCGGGTTTTTCAGTAAATTCTAAGTTTTTCAGTGCAACTCACTCATATACAATGTACTACACTGTGCATTTCCTCTAATGCGGGTTTTTCAGCAAATTCTAAGTTTTTCAGTGCAACTCACCCATATACTATGTACTACACTGTGCATTTCGTCTAATGCGGGTTTTTCAGTAAATTCTAAGTTTTTCAGTGCAACTCACTCATATACAATGTACTACACTGTGCATTTCGTCTAATGCGGGTTTTTCAGTAAATTCTAAGTTTTTCAGTGCAACTCACCCATATACTATGTACTACACTGTGCATTTTGTCTAATGCAGGTTTTTCAGTAAATTATAAGTTTTTCAGTGCAACTCACTCCTATACTATGTACTACAGTGTGCATTTCGTCTAATGCGGGTTTTTCAGTAAATTCTAAGTTTTTCAGTGCAACTCACTCATATACAATGTACTACACTGTGCATTTCGTCTAATGCGGGTTTTTCAGTAAATTCTAAGTTTTTCAGTGCAACTCACTCATATACAATGTACTACACTGTGCATTTCGTCTAATGCGGGTTTTTCAGTAAATTCTAAGTTTATCAGTGCAACTCACTCATATACAATGTACTACACTGTGCATTTCGTCTAATGCGGGTTTTCCAGTAAATTCTAAGTTTTTCAGTGCAACTCACTCATATACAATGTACTACACTGTGCATTTCGTCTAATGCGGGTTTTTCAGTAAATTCTAAGTTTTTCAGTGCAACTCACTCATATACAATGTACTACACGGTGCATTTCGTCTAATGCGGGTTTTTCAGTAAATTCTAAGTTTTTCAGTGCAACTCACTCATATACAATGTACTACACTGTGCATTTCGTCTAATGCGGGTTTTTCAGTAAATTCTAAGTTTTTCAGTGCAACTCACTCATATACAATGTACTACACTGTGCATTTCGTCTAATGCGGGTTTTTCAGTAAATTCTAAGTTTTTCAGTGCAACTCACTCATATACAATGTACTACACTGTGCATTACCTCTAATGCGGGTTTTTCAGTAAATTCTAAGTTTTTCAGTGCAACTCACTCATATACAATGTACTACACTGTGCATTTCATCTAATGCGGGTTTTTCAGTAAATTCTAAGTTTTTCAGTGCAACTCACTCATATACTATGTACTACACTGTGCATTTCGTCTAATGCGGGTTTTTCAGTAAATTCTAAGTTTTTCAGTGCAACTCACTCATATACAATGTACTACACTGTGCATTTCGTCTAATGCGGGTTTTTCAGTAAATTCTAAGTTTTTCAGTGCAACTCACTCATATACAATGTACTACACTGTGCATTTCGTCTAATGCGGGTTTTTCAGTAAATTCTAAGTTTTCAGTGCAACTCACTCATATACAATGTACTACACTGTGCATTCCGTCTAATGCGGGTTTTTCAGTAAATTCTAAGTTTTTCAGTGCAACTCACTCATATACAATGTACTACACTGTGCATTTCATCTAATGCGGGTTTTTCAGTAAATTCTAAGTTTTTCAGTGCAACTCACTCATATACAATGTACTACACGGTGCATTTCGTCTAATGCGGGTTTTTCAGTAAATTCTAAGTTTTTCAGTGCAACTCACTCATATACAATGTACTACAGTGTGCATTTCGTCTAATGCGGGTTTTTCATTAAATTCTAAGTTTTTCAGTGCAACTCACTCATATACAATGTACTACACTGTGCATTTCGTCTAATGCGGGTTTTTCAGTAAATTCTAAGTTTTTCAGTGCAACTCACTCATATACAATGTACTACACTGTGCATTTCGTCTAATGCGGGTTTTTCAGTAAATTCTAAGTTTTTCAGTGCAACTCACTCATATACAATGTACTACACTGTGCATTTCGTCTAATGCGGGTTTTTCAGTAAATTCTAAGTTTTTCAGTGCAACTCACTCATATACTATGTACTACAGTGTGCATTTCGTCTAATGCGGTTTTTCAGTAAATTCTAAGTTTTTCAGTGCAACTCACTCATATACAATGTACTACACTGTGCATTTCGTCTAATGCGGGGTTTTTCAGTAAATTCTAAGTTTTTCAGTGCAACTCACTCATATACGATGTACTACACTGTGCATTTCGTCTAATGCGGGTTTTTCAGTAAATTCTAAGTTTTTCAGTGCAACTCACCCATATACTATGTACTACACTGTGCATTTTGTCTAATGCGGGTTTTTCAGTAAATTATAAGTTTTCAGTGCAACTCACTCATATACTATGTACTACACTGTGCATTTCGTCTAATGCGGGTTTTTTCAGTAAATTATAAGTTTTTCAGTGCAACTCACTCATATACAATGTACTACACTGTGCATTCGTCTAATGCGGGTTTTTCAGTAAATTATAAGTTTTTCAGTGCAACTCACTCATATACAATGTACTACACTGTGCATTTTCGTTTCTAATGCGGGTTTTTCAGTAAATTTCTAAGTTTTGCAGTGCAACTCACTCATATACTATGTACTACAGTGTGCATTTCGTCTAATGCGGGTTTTTCAGTAATTCTAAGTTTTTCAGTGCAACTCACTCATATACAATGTACTACACTGTGCATTTCGTCTAATGCGGGTTTTTCAGTAAATTCTAAGTTTTTCAGTGCAACTCACTCATATACAATGTACTACACTGTGCATTTCCTCTAATGCGGGTTTTTCAGTAAATTCTAAGTTTTTCAGTGCAACTCACCCATATACTATGTACTACACTGTGCATTTCGTCTAATGCGGGTTTTTCAGTAAATTCTAAGTTTTTCAGTGCAACTCACTCATATACAATGTACTACACTGTGCATTTCGTCTAATGCGGGTTTTTCAGTAATTCTAAGTTTTTTCAGTGCAACTCACCCATGTACTATGTACTACACTGTGCATTTTGTCTAATGCAGGTTTTTCAGTAAATTATAAGTTTTTCAGTGCAACTCACTCCTATACTATGTACTACAGTGTGCATTTCGTCTAATGCGGGTTTTTCAGTAAATTCTAAGTTTTTCAGTGCAACTCACTCATATACAATGTACTACACTGTGCATTTCGTCTAATGCGGGTTTTTCAGTAAATTCTAAGTTTTTCAGTGCAACTAACTCATATACAATGTACTAACTGTGCATTTCGTCTAATGCGGGTTTTTCAGTAAATTCTAAGTTTTTCAGTGCAACTCACTCATATACAATGTACTACACTCTGCATTTCGTCTAATGCGGGTTTTCCAGTAAATTCTAAGTTTTTCAGTGCAACTCACTCATATACAATGTACTACACTGTGCATTTCGTCTAATGCTGGTTTTTCAGTAAATTATAAGTTTTTCAGTGCAACTCACTCATATACAATGTACTACACTGTGCATTTCGTCTAATGCGGGTTTTTCAGTAAATTCTAAGTTTTTCAGTGCAGCTCACTCATATACAATGTACTACACTGTGCATTTCGTCTAATGCGGGTTTTCCAGTAAATTCTAAGTTTTTCAGTGCAACTCACTCATATACAATGTACTACACTGTGCATTTCGTCTAATGCGGGTTTTTCAGTAAATTCTAAGTTTTTCAGTGCAACTCACTCATATACAATGTACTACACGGTGCATTTCGTCTAATGCGGGTTTTTCAGTAAATTCTAAGTTTTTCAGTGCAACTCACTCATATACAATGTACTACACTGTGCATTTCGTCTAATGCGGGTTTTTCAGTAAATTCTAAGTTTTTCAGTGCAACTCACTCATATACAATGTACTACACTGTGCATTTCGTCTAATGCGGGTTTTTCAGTAAATTCTAAGTTTTTCAGTGCAACTCACTCATATACGATGTACTACACTGTGCATTTCCTCTAATGCGGGTTTTTCAGTAAATTCTAAGTTTTTCAGTGCAACTCACCCATATACTATGTACTACACTGTGCATTTTGTCTAATGCAGGTTTTGCAGTAAATTATAAGTTTTTCAGTGCAACTCACTCCTATACTATGTACTACAGTGTGCATTTCGTCTAATGCGGGTTTTTCAGTAAATTCTAAGTTTTTCAGTGCAACTCACTCATATACAATGTACTACACTGTGCATTTCGTCTAATGCGGGTTTTTCAGTAAATTCTAAGTTTTTCAGTGCAACTCACTCATATACTATGTACTACACTGTGCATTTCGTCTAATGCGGGTTTTTCAGTAAATTCTAAGTTTTTCAGTTTAACTCACTCATATACAATGTACTACACTGTGCATTTCGTCTAATGCGGGTTTTTCAGTAAATTCTAAGTTTTTCAGTGCAACTCACTCATATACTATGTACTACAGTGTGCATTTCGTCTAATGCGGGTTTTTCAGTAAATTCTAAGTTTTTCAGTGCAACTCACTCATATACAATGTACTACACTGTGCATTTCGTCTAATGCGGGGTTTTTCAGTAAATTCTAAGTTTTTCAGTGCAACTCACTCATATACGATGTACTACACTGTGCATTTCGTCTAATGCGGGTTTTTCAGTAAATTCTAAGTTTTTCAGTGCAACTCACCCATATACTATGTACTACACTGTGCATTTTGTCTAATGCGGGTTTTTCAGTAAATTATAAGTTTTTCAGTGCAACTCACTCATATACTATGTACTACACTGTGCATTTCGTCTAATGCGGGTTTTTCAGTAAATTCTAAGTTTTTCAGTGCAACTCACTCATATACAATGTACTACACTGTGCATTTCGTCTAATGCGGGTTTTTCAGTAAATTATAAGTTTTTCAGTGCAACTCACTCATATACAATGTACTACACTGTGCATTTCGTCTAATGCGGGTTTTTCAGTAAATTCTAAGTTTTTCAGTGCAACTCACTCATATACAATGTACTACACTGTGCATTTCGTCTAATGCGGGTTTTTCAGTAAATTCTAAGTTTTTCAGTGCAACTCACTCATATACAATGTACTACACTGTGCATTTCGTCTAATGCGGGTTTTTCAGTAAATTCTAGGTTTTTCAGTGCAACTCACTCATATACTATGTAGTACACTGCGCATTTCGTCTAATGCGGGTTTTTCAGTAAATTCTAAGTTTTTCAGTGCAACTCACTCATATACAATGTACTACACTGTGCATTTCCTCTAATGCGGGTTTTTCAGCAAATTCTAAGTTTTTCAGTGCAACTCACCCATATACTATGTACTACACTGTGCATTTCGTCTAATGCGGGTTTTTCAGTAAATTCTAAGTTTTTCAGTGCAACTCACTCATATACAATGTACTACACTGTGCATTTCGTCTAATGCGGGTTTTTCAGTAAATTCTAAGTTTTTCAGTGCAACTCACCCATATACTATGTACTACACTGTGCATTTTGTCTAATGCAGGTTTTCAGTAAATTATAAGTTTTTCAGTGCAACTCACTCCTATACTATGTACTACAGTGTGCATTTCGTCTAATGCGGGTTTTTCAGTAAATTCTAAGTTTTTCAGTGCAACTCACTCATATACAATGTACTACACTGTGCATTTCGTCTAATGCGGGTTTTTCAGTAAATTCTAAGTTTTTCAGTGCAACTCACTCATATACTATGTACTACAGTGTGCATTTCGTCTAATGCGGGTTTTTCAGTAAATTCTAAGTTTTTCAGTGCAACTCACTCATATACAATGTACTACACTGTGCATTTCGTCTAATGCGGGTTTTTCAGTAAATTCTAAGTTTTTCAGTGCAACTCACTCATATACGATGTACTACACTGTGCATTTCGTCTAATGCGGGTTTTTCAGTAAATTCTAAGTTTTTCAGTGCAACTCACCCATATACTATGTACTACACTGTGCATTTTGTCTAATGCGGGTTTTTCAGTAAATTATAAGTTTTTCAGTGCAACTCACTCATATACTATGTACTACACTGTGCAATTTCGTCTAATGCGGGTTTTTCAGTAAATTCTAAGTTTTTCAGTGCAACTCACTCATATACAATGTACTACACTGTGCATTTCGTCTAATGCGGGTTTTTCAGTAAATTCTAAGTTTTTCAGTGCAACTCACTCATATACAATGTACTACACTGTGCATTTCCTCTAATGCGGGTTTTTCAGTAAATTCTAAGTTTTTCAGTGCAACTCACCCATATACTATGTACTACACTGTGCATTTTGTCTAATGCAGGTTTTGCAGTAAATTATAAGTTTTTCAGTGCAACTCACTCCTATACTATGTACTACAGTGTGCATTTCGTCTAATGCGGGTTTTTCATTAAATTCTAAGTTTTTCAGTGCAACTCACTCATATACAATGTACTACACTGTGCATTTCGTCTAATGCGGGTTTTTCAGTAAATTCTAAGTTTTTCAGTGCAACTCACTCAGTATACTATGTACTACACTGTGCATTTCGTCTAATGCGGGTTTTTCAGTAAATTCTAAGTTTTTCAGTGCAACTCACTCATATACAATGTACTACACTGTGCATTTCGTCTAATGCGGGTTTTTCAGTAAATTCTAAGTTTTTCAGTGCAACTCACTCATATACAATGTACTACACTGTGCATTTCGTCTAATGCGGGTTTTTCAGTAAATTCTAAGTTTTTCAGTGCAACTCACTCATATACAATGTACTACACTGTGCATTCGTCTAATGCGGGTTTTTCAGTAAATTCTAAGTTTTTCAGTGCAACTCACTCATATACAATGTACTACACTGTGCATTTCATCTAATGCGGGTTTTTCAGTAAATTCTAAGTTTTTCAGTGCAACTCACTCATATACAATGTACTACACGGTGCATTTCGTCTAATGCGGGTTTTTCAGTAAATTCTAAGTTTTTCAGTGCAACTCACTCATATACAATGTACTACACTGTGCATTTCGTCTAATGCGGGTTTTTCAGTAAATTCTAAGTTTTTCAGTGCAACTCACTCATATACAATGTACTACACTGTGCATTTCGTCTAATGCAGGTTTTTCAGTAAATTCTAAGTTTTTCAGTGAAACTCACTCATATACTATGTACTACACTGTGCATTTCGTCTAATGCGGGTTTTTCAGTAAATTCTAAGTTTTTCAGTGCAACTCACTCATATACAATGTACTACACTGTGCATTTCGTCTAATGCGGGTTTTTCAGTAAATTCTAAGTTTTTCAGTGCAACTCACTCATATACTATGTACTACAGTGTGCATTTCGTCTAATGCGGGTTTTTCAGTAAATTCTAAGTTTTTCAGTGCAACTCACTCATATACAATGTACTACACTGTGCATTTCGTCTAATGCGGGTTTTTCAGTAAATTCTAAGTTTTTCAGTGCAACTCACTCATATACGATGTACTACACTGTGCATTTCGTCTAATGCGGGTTTTTCAGTAAATTCTAAGTTTTTCAGTGCAACTCACCCATATACTATGTACTACACTGTGCATTTTGTCTAATGCGGGTTTTTCAGTAAATTATAAGTTTTTCAGTGCAACTCACTCATATACTATGTACTACACTGTGCATTTCGTCTAATGCGGGTTTTTCAGTAAATTCTAAGTTTTTCAGTGCAACTCACTCATATACAATGTACTACACTGTGCATTTCGTCTAATGCGGGTTTTTCAGTAAATTCTAAGTTTTTCAGTGCAACTCACTCATATACAATGTACTACACTGTGCATTTCCTCTAATGCGGGTTTTTCAGTAAATTCTAAGTTTTTCAGTGCAACTCACCCATATACTATGTACTACACTGTGCATTTTGTCTAATGCAGGTTTTGCAGTAAATTATAAGTTTTTCAGTGCAACTCACTCCTATACTATGTACTACAGTGTGCATTTCGTCTAATGCGGGTTTTTCATTAAATTCTAAGTTTTTCAGTGCAACTCACTCATATACAATGTACTACACTGTGCATTTCGTCTAATGCGGGTTTTTCAGTAAATTCTAAGTTTTTCAGTGCAACTCACTCATATACAATGTACTACACTGTGCATTTCGTCTAATGCGGGTTTTTCAGTAAATTCTAAGTTTTTCAGTGCAACTCACTCATATACAATGTACTACACTGTGCATTTCGTCTAATGCGGGTTTTTCAGTAAATTCTAAGTTTTTCAGTGCAACTCACTCATATACGATGTACTACACTGTGCATTTCGTCTAATGCGGGTTTTTCAGTAAATTCTAAGTTTTTCAGTGCAACTCACCCATATACTATGTACTACACTGTGCATTTTGTCTAATGCGGGTTTTTCAGTAAATTATAAGTTTTTCAGTGCAACTCACTCATATACTATGTACTACACTGTGCATTTCGTCTAATGCGGGTTTTTCAGTAAATTATAAGTTTTTCAGTGCAACTCACTCATATACAATGTACTACACTGTGCATTTCGTCTAATGCGGGTTTTTCAGTAAATTATAAGTTTTTCAGTGCAACTCACTCATATACAATGTACTACACTGTGCATTTCCTCTAATGCGGGTTTTTCAGTAAATTCTAAGTTTTTCAGTGCAACTCACCCATATACTATGTACTACACTGTGCATTTCGTCTAATGCGGGTTTTTCAGTAAATTCTAAGTTTTTCAGTGCAACTCACTCATATACAATGTACTACACTGTGCATTTCGTCTAATGCGGGTTTTTCAGTAAATTCTAAGTTTTTCAGTGCAACTCACCCATGTACTATGTACTACACTGTGCATTTTGTCTAATGCAGGTTTTTCAGTAAATTATAAGTTTTTCAGTGCAACTCACTCCTATACTATGTACTACAGTGTGCATTTCGTCTAATGCGGGTTTTTCAGTAAATTCTAAGTTTTTCAGTGCAACTCACTCATATACAATGTACTACACTGTGCATTTCGTCTAATGCGGGTTTTTCAGTAAATTCTAAGTTTTTTCAGTGCAACTAACTCATATACAATGTACTAACTGTGCATTTCGTCTAATGCGGGTTTTTCAGTAAATTCTAAGTTTTTCAGTGCAACTCGCTCATATACAATGTACTACACTCTGCATTTCGTCTAATGCGGGTTTTCCAGTAAATTCTAAGTTTTTCAGTGCAACTCACTCATATACAATGTACTACACTGTGCATTTCGTCTAATGCTGGTTTTTCAGTAAATTATAAGTTTTTCAGTGCAACTCACTCATATACAATGTACTACACTGTGCATTTCGTCTAATGCGGGTTTTTCAGTAAATTCTAAGTTTTTCAGTGCAGCTCACTCATATACAATGTACTACACTGTGCATTTCGTCTAATGCGGGTTTTCCAGTAAATTCTAAGTTTTTCAGTGCAACTCACTCATATACAATGTACTACACTGTGCATTTCGTCTAATGCGGGTTTTTCAGTAAATTCTAAGTTTTTCAGTGCAACTCACTCATATACAATGTACTACACGGTGCATTTCGTCTAATGCGGGTTTTTCAGTAAATTCTAAGTTTTTCAGTGCAACTCACTCATATACAATGTACTACACTGTGCATTTCGTCTAATGCGGGTTTTTCAGTAAATTCTAAGTTTTTCAGTGCAACTCACTCATATACAATGTACTACACTGTGCATTTCGTCTAATGCGGGTTTTTCAGTAAATTCTAAGTTTTTCAGTGCAACTCACTCATATACGATGTACTACACTGTGCATTTCCTCTAATGCGGGTTTTTCAGTAAATTCTAAGTTTTTCAGTGCAACTCACCCATATACTATGTACTACACTGTGCATTTTGTCTAATGCAGGTTTTGCAGTAAATTATAAGTTTTTCAGTGCACTCACTCCTATACTATGTACTACACTGTGCATTTCGTCTAATGCGGGTTTTTCAGTAAATTCTAAGTTTTTCAGTGCAACTCACTCATATACAATGTACTACACTGTGCATTTCGTCTAATGCGGGTTTTTCAGTAAATTCTAAGTTTTTCAGTGCAACTCACTCATATACTATGTACTACAGTGTGCATTTCGTCTAATGCGGGTTTTTCAGTAAATTCTAAGTTTTTCAGTGCAACTCACTCATATACAATGTACTACACTGTGCATTTCGTCTAATGCGGGTTTTTCAGTAAATTCTAAGTTTTTCAGTGCAACTCACTCATATACGATGTACTACACTGTGCATTTCGTCTAATGCGGGTTTTTCAGTAAATTCTAAGTTTTTCAGTGCAACTCACCCATATACTATGTACTACACTGTGCATTTTGTCTAATGCGGGTTTTTCAGTAAATTATAAGTTTTTCAGTGCAACTCACTCATATACTATGTACTACACTGTGCATTTCGTCTAATGCGGGTTTTTCAGTAAATTATAAGTTTTTCAGTGCAACTCACTCATATACAATGTACTACACTGTGCATTTCGTCTAATGCGGGTTTTTCAGTAAATTATAAGTTTTTCAGTGCAACTCACTCATATACAATGTACTACACTGTGCATTTCGTCTAATGCGGGTTTTTCAGTAAATTCTAAGTTTTTCAGTGCAACTCACTCATATACTATGTACTACAGTGTGCATTTCGTCTAATGCGGGTTTTCCAGTAAATTCTAAGTTTTTCAGTGCAACTCACTCATATACAATGTACTACACTGTGCATTTCGTCTAATGCTGGTTTTTCAGTAAATTCTAAGTTTTTCAGTGCAACTCACTCATATACAATGTACTACACTGTGCATTTCGTCTAATGCGGGTTTTTCAGTAAATTCTAAGTTTTTCAGTGCAGCTCACTCATATACAATGTACTACACTGTGCATTTCGTCTAATGCGGGTTTTCCAGTAAATTCTAAGTTTTTCAGTGCAACTCACTCATATACAATGTACTACACTGTGCATTTCGTCTAATGCGGGTTTTTCAGTAAATTCTAAGTTTTTCAGTGCAACTCACTCATATACAATGTACTACACGGTGCATTTCGTCTAATGCGGGTTTTTCAGTAAATTCTAAGTTTTTCAGTGCAACTCACTCATATACAATGTACTACACTGTGCATTTCGTCTAATGCGGGTTTTTCAGTAAATTCTAAGTTTTTCAGTGCAACTCACTCATATACAATGTACTACACTGTGCATTTCGTCTAATGCGGGTTTTTCAGTAAATTCTAAGTTTTTCAGTGCAACTCACTCATATACGATGTACTACACTGTGCATTTCCTCTAATGCGGGTTTTTCAGTAAATTCTAAGTTTTTCAGTGCAACTCACCCATATACTATGTACTACACTGTGCATTTTGTCTAATGCAGGTTTTGCAGTAAATTATAAGTTTTTCAGTGCAACTCACTCCTATACTATGTACTACAGTGTGCATTTCGTCTAATGCGGGTTTTTCAGTAAATTCTAAGTTTTTCAGTGCAACTCACTCATATACAATGTACTACACTGTGCATTTCGTCTAATGCGGGTTTTTCAGTAAATTCTAAGTTTTTCAGTGCAACTCACTCATATACTATGTACTACACTGTGCATTTCGTCTAATGCGGGTTTTTCAGTAAATTCTAAGTTTTTCAGTTCAACTCACTCATATACAATGTACTACACTGTGCATTTCGTCTAATGCGGGTTTTTCAGTAAATTCTAAGTTTTTCAGTGCAACTCACTCATATACTATGTACTACAGTGTGCATTTCGTCTAATGCGGGTTTTTCAGTAAATTCTAAGTTTTTCAGTGCAACTCACTCATATACAATGTACTACACTGTGCATTTCGTCTAATGCGGGTTTTTCAGTAAATTCTAAGTTTTTCAGTGCAACTCACTCATATACGATGTACTACACTGTGCATTTCGTCTAATGCGGGTTTTTCAGTAAATTCTAAGTTTTTCAGTGCAACTCACCCATATACTATGTACTACACTGTGCATTTTGTCTAATGCGGGTTTTTCAGTAAATTATAAGTTTTTCAGTGCAACTCACTCATATACTATGTACTACACTGTGCATTTCGTCTAATGCGGGTTTTTCAGTAAATTCTAAGTTTTTCAGTGCAACTCACTCATATACAATGTACTACACTGTGCATTTCGTCTAATGCGGGTTTTTCAGTAAATTATAAGTTTTTCAGTGCAACTCACTCATATACAATGTACTACACTGTGCATTTCGTCTAATGCGGGTTTTTCAGTAAATTCTAAGTTTTTCAGTGCAACTCACTCATATACTATGTACTACAGTGTGCATTTCGTCTAATGCGGGTTTTTCAGTAAATTCTAAGTTTTTCAGTGCAACTCACTCATATACAATGTACTACACTGTGCATTTCGTCTAATGCGGGTTTTTCAGTAAATTCTAAGTTTTTCAGTGCAACTCACTCATATACAATGTACTACACTGTGCATTTCGTCTAATGCGGGTTTTTCAGTAAATTCTAAGTTTTTCAGTGCAACTCACTCATATACAATGTACTACACTGTGCATTTCGTCTAATGCGGGTTTTTCAGTAAATTCTAGGTTTTTCAGTGCAACTCACTCATATACTATGTAGTACACTGCGCATTTCGTCTAATGCGGGTTTTTCAGTAAATTCTAAGTTTTTCAGTGCAACTCACTCATATACAATGTACTACACTGTGCATTTCCTCTAATGCGGGTTTTTCAGCAAATTCTAAGTTTTTCAGTGCAACTCACCCATATACTATGTACTACACTGTGCATTTCGTCTAATGCGGGTTTTTCAGTAAATTCTAAGTTTTTCAGTGCAACTCACTCATATACAATGTACTACACTGTGCATTTCGTCTAATGCGGGTTTTTCAGTAAATTCTAAGTTTTTCAGTGCAACTCACCCATATACTATGTACTACACTGTGCATTTTGTTTAATGCAGGTTTTTCAGTAAATTATAAGTTTTTCAGTGCAACTCACTCCTATACTATGTACTACAGTGTGCATTTCGTCTAATGCGGGTTTTTCAGTAAATTCTAAGTTTTTCAGTGCAACTCACTCATATACAATGTACTACACTGTGCATTTCATCTAATGCGGGTTTTTCAGTAAATTCTAAGTTTTTCAGTGCAACTCACTCATATACTATGTACTACACTGTGCATTTCGTCTAATGCGGGTTTTTCAGTAAATTCTAAGTTTTTCAGTGCAACTCACTCATATACAATGTACTACACTGTGCATTTCGTCTAATGCGGGTTTTTCAGTAAATTCTAAGTTTTTCAGTGCAACTCACTCATATACAATGTACTACACTGTGCATTTCGTCTAATGCGGGTTTTTCAGTAAATTCTAAGTTTTTCAGTGCAACTCACTCATATACAATGTACTACACGGTGCATTTCGTCTAATGCGGGTTTTTCAGTAAATTCTAAGTTTTTCAGTGCAACTCACTCATATACAATGTACTACACTGTGCATTTCGTCTAATGCGGGTTTTTCAGTAAATTCTAAGTTTTTCAGTGCAACTCACTCATATACAATGTACTACACTGTGCATTTCGTCTAATGCAGGTTTTTCAGTAAATTCTAAGTTTTTCAGTGAAACTCACTCATATACTATGTACTACACTGTGCATTTCGTCTAATGCGGGTTTTTCAGTAAATTCTAAGTTTTTCAGTGCAACTCACTCATATACAATGTACTACACTGTGCATTTCGTCTAATGCGTGTTTTTCAGTAAATTCTAAGTTTTTCAGTGCAACTCACTCATATACTATGTACTACAGTGTGCATTTCGTCTAATGCGGGTTTTTCAGTAAATTCTAAGTTTTTCAGTGCAACTCACTCATATACAATGTACTACACTGTGCATTTCGTCTAATGCGGGTTTTTCAGTAAATTCTAAGTTTTTCAGTGCAACTCACTCATATACAATGTACTACACTGTGCATTTCGTCTAATGCGGGTTTTTCAGTAAATTCTAAGTTTTTCAGTGCAACTCACCCATATACTATGTACTACACTGTGCATTTTGTCTAATGCAGGTTTTTCAGTAAATTATAAGTTTTTCAGTGCAACTCACTCCTATACTATGTACTACAGTGTGCATTTCGTCTAATGCGGGTTTTTCAGTAAATTCTAAGTTTTTCAGTGCAACTCACTCATATACAATGTACTACACTGTGCATTTCATCTAATGCGGGTTTTTCAGTAAATTCTAAGTTTTTCAGTGCAACTCACTCATATACTATGTACTACACTGTGCATTTCGTCTAATGCGGGTTTTTCAGTAAATTCTAAGTTTTTCAGTGCAACTCACTCATATACAATGTACTACACTGTGCATTCCGTCTAATGCGGGTTTTTCAGTAAATTCTAAGTTTTTCAGTGCAACTCACTCATATACAATGTACTACACTGTGCATTTCATCTAATGCGGGTTTTTCAGTAAATTCTAAGTTTTTCAGTGCAACTCACTCATATACAATGTACTACACGGTGCATTTCGTCTAATGCGGGTTTTTCAGTAAATTCTAAGTTTTTCAGTGCAACTCACTCATATACAATGTACTACACTGTGCATTTCGTCTAATGCGGGTTTTTCAGTAAATTCTAAGTTTTTCAGTGCAACTCACTCATATACAATGTACTACACTGTGCATTTCGTCTAATGCAGGTTTTTCAGTAAATTCTAAGTTTTTCAGTGAAACTCACTCATATACTATGTACTACACTGTGCATTTCGTCTAATGCGGGTTTTTCAGTAAATTCTAAGTTTTTCAGTGCAACTCACTCATATACAATGTACTACACTGTGCATTTCGTCTAATGCGGGTTTTTCAGTAAATTCTAAGTTTTTCAGTGCAACTCACTCATATACTATGTACTACAGTGTGCATTTCGTCTAATGCGGGTTTTTCAGTAAATTCTAAGTTTTTCAGTGCAACTCACTCATATACAATGTACTACACTGTGCATTTCGTCTAATGCGGGTTTTTCAGTAAATTCTAAGTTTTTCAGTGCAACTCACTCATATACGATGTACTACACTGTGCATTTCGTCTAATGCGGGTTTTTCAGTAAATTCTAAGTTTTTCAGTGCAACTCACCCATATACTATGTACTACACTGTGCATTTTGTCTAATGCGGGTTTTTCAGTAAATTATAAGTTTTTCAGTGCAACTCACTCATATACTATGTACTACACTGTGCATTTCGTCTAATGCGGGTTTTTCAGTAAATTCTAAGTTTTTCAGTGCAACTCACTCATATACAATGTACTACACTGTGCATTTCGTCTAATGCGGGTTTTTCAGTAAATTCTAAGTTTTTCAGTGCAACTCACTCATATACAATGTACTACACTGTGCATTTCCTCTAATGCGGGTTTTTCAGTAAATTCTAAGTTTTTCAGTGCAACTCACCCATATACTATGTACTACACTGTGCATTTTGTCTAATGCGGGTTTTGCAGTAAATTATAAGTTTTTCAGTGCAACTCACTCCTATACTATGTACTACAGTGTGCATTTCGTCTAATGCGGGTTTTTCATTAAATTCTAAGTTTTTCAGTGCAACTCACTCATATACAATGTACTACACTGTGCATTTCGTCTAATGCGGGTTTTTCAGTAAATTCTAAGTTTTTCAGTGCAACTCACTCATATACAATGTACTACACTGTGCATTTCGTCTAATGCGGGTTTTTCAGTAAATTCTAAGTTTTTCAGTGCAACTCACTCATATACAATGTACTACACTGTGCATTTCGTCTAATGCGGGTTTTTCAGTAAATTCTAAGTTTTTCAGTGCAACTCACTCATATACTATGTACTACAGTGTGCATTTCGTCTAATGCGGGTTTTTCAGTAAATTCTAAGTTTTTCAGTGCAACTCACTCATATACAATGTACTACACTGTGCATTTCGTCTAATGCGGGTTTTTCAGTAAATTCTAAGTTTTTCAGTGCAACTCACTCATATACGATGTACTACACTGTGCATTTCGTCTAATGCGGGTTTTTCAGTAAATTCTAAGTTTTTCAGTGCAACTCACCCATATACTATGTACTACACTGTGCATTTTGTCTAATGCGGGTTTTTCAGTAAATTATAAGTTTTTCAGTGCAACTCACTCATATACTATGTACTACACTGTGCATTTCGTCTAATGCGGGTTTTTCAGTAAATTATAAGTTTTTCAGTGCAACTCACTCATATACAATGTACTACACTGTGCATTTCGTCTAATGCGGGTTTTTCAGTAAATTATAAGTTTTTCAGTGCAACTCACTCATATACAATGTACTACACTGTGCATTTCGTCTAATGCGGGTTTTTCAGTAAATTCTAAGTTTTTCAGTGCAACTCACTCATATACTATGTACTACAGTGTGCATTTCGTCTAATGCGGGTTTTTCAGTAAATTCTAAGTTTTTCAGTGCAACTCACTCATATACAATGTACTACACTGTGCATTTCGTCTAATGCGTGTTTTTCAGTAAATTCTAAGTTTTTCAGTGCAACTCACTCATATACAATGTACTACACTGTGCATTTCCTCTAATGCGGGTTTTTCAGTAAATTCTAAGTTTTTCAGTGCAACTCACCCATATACTATGTACTACACTGTGCATTTCGTCTAATGCGGGTTTTTCAGTAAATTCTAAGTTTTTCAGTGCAACTCACTCCTATACTATGTACTACAGTGTGCATTTCGTCTAATGCGGGTTTTTCATTAAATTCTAAGTTTTTCAGTGCAACTCACTCATATACAATGTACTACACTGTGCATTTCGTCTAATGCGGGTTTTTCAGTAAATTCTAAGTTTTTCAGTGCAACTCACTCATATACAATGTACTACACTGTGCATTTCGTCTAATGCGGGTTTTTCAGTAAATTCTAAGTTTTTCAGTGCAACTCACTCATATACAATGTACTACACTGTGCATTTCGTCTAATGCGGGTTTTTCAGTAAATTCTAAGTTTTTCAGTGCAACTCACTCATATACTATGTACTACAGTGTGCATTTCGTCTAATGCGGGTTTTTTCAGTAAATTCTAAGTTTTTCAGTGCAACTCACTCATATACAATGTACTACACTGTGCATTTCGTCTAATGCGGGTTTTTCAGTAAATTCTAAGTTTTTCAGTGCAACTCACTCATATACGATGTACTACACTGTGCATTTCGTCTAATGCGGGTTTTTCAGTAAATTCTAAGTTTTTCAGTGCAACTCACCCCATATACTATGTACTACACTGTGCATTTTGTCTAATGCGGGTTTTTCAGTAAATTATAAGTTTTTCAGTGCAACTCACTCATATACTATGTACTACACTGTGCATTTCGTCTAATGCGGGTTTTTCAGTAAATTATAAGTTTTTCAGTGCAACTCACTCATATACAATGTACTACACTGTGCATTTCGTCTAATGCGGGTTTTTCAGTAAATTATAAGTTTTTCAGTGCAACTCACTCATATACAATGTACTACACTGTGCATTTCGTCTAATGCGGGTTTTTCAGTAAATTCTAAGTTTTTCAGTGCAACTCACTCATATACTATGTACTACAGTGTGCATTTCGTCTAATGCGGGTTTTTCAGTAAATTCTAAGTTTTTCAGTGCAACTCACTCATATACAATGTACTACACTGTGCATTTCGTCTAATGCGGGTTTTTCAGTAAATTCTAAGTTTTTCAGTGCAACTCACTCATATACAATGTACTACACTGTGCATTTCCTCTAATGCGGGTTTTTCAGTAAATTCTAAGTTTTTCAGTGCAACTCACCCATATACTATGTACTACACTGTGCATTTCGTCTAATGCGGGGTTTTTCAGTAAATTCTAAGTTTTTCAGTGCAACTCACTCATATACAATGTACTACACTGTGCATTTCGTCTAATGCGGGTTTTTCAGTAAATTCTAAGTTTTTCAGTGCAACTCACCCATGTACTATGTACTACACTGTGCATTTTGTCTAATGCAGGTTTTTCAGTAAATTATAAGTTTTTCAGTGCAACTCACTCCTATACTATGTACTACAGTGTGCATTTCGTCTAATGCGGGTTTTTCAGTAAATTCTAAGTTTTTCAGTGCAACTCACTCATATACAATGTACTACACAGTGCATTTCGTCTAATGCGGGTTTTTCAGTAAATTCTAAGTTTTTCAGTGCAACTAACTCATATACAATGTACTAACTGTGCATTTCGTCTAATGCGGGTTTTTCAGTAAATTCTAAGTTTTTCAGTGCAACTCACTCATATACAATGTACTACACTCTGCATTTCGTCTAATGCGGGTTTTCCAGTAAATTCTAAGTTTTTCAGTGCAACTCACTCATATACAATGTACTACACTGTGCATTTCGTCTAATGCTGGTTTTTCAGTAAATTATAAGTTTTTCAGTGCAACTCACTCATATACAATGTACTACACTGTGCATTTCGTCTAATGCGGGTTTTTCAGTAAATTCTAAGTTTTTTAGTGCAGCTCACTCATATACAATGTACTACACTGTGCATTTCGTCTAATGCGGGTTTTCCAGTAAATTCTAAGTTTTTCAGTGCAACTCACTCATATACAATGTACTACACTGTGCATTTCGTCTAATGCGGGTTTTTCAGTAAATTCTAAGTTTTTCAGTGCAACTCACTCATATACAATGTACTACACGGTGCATTTCGTCTAATGCGGGTTTTTCAGTAAATTCTAAGTTTTTCAGTGCAACTACTCATATACAATGTACTACACTGTGCATTTCGTCTAATGCGGGGTTTTTCAGTAAATTCTAAGTTTTTCAGTGCAACTCACTCATATACAATGTACTACACTGTGCATTTCGTCTAATGCGGGTTTTTCAGTAAATTCTAAGTTTTTCAGTGCAACTCACTCATATACGATGTACTACACTGTGCATTTCCTCTAATGCGGGTTTTTCAGTAAATTCTAAGTTTTTCAGTGCAACTCACCCATATACTATGTACTACACTGTGCATTTTGTCTAATGCAGGTTTTGCAGTAAATTATAAGTTTTTCAGTGCAACTAACTCCATATACAATGTACTAACTGTGCATTTCGTCTAATGCGGGTTTTTCAGTAAATTCTAAGTTTTTCAGTGCAACTCACTCATATACAATGTACTACACTCTGCATTTCGTCTAATGCGGGTTTTCAGTAAATTCTAAGTTTTTCAGTGCAACTCACTCATATACAATGTACTACACTGTGCATTTCGTCTAATGCTGGTTTTTCAGTAAATTATAAGTTTTTCAGTGCAACTCACTCATATACAATGTACTACACTGTGCATTTCGTCTAATGCGGGTTTTTCAGTAAATTCTAAGTTTTTTAGTGCAGCTCACTCATATACAATGTACTACACTGTGCATTTCGTCTAATGCGGGTTTTCCAGTAAATTCTAAGTTTTTCAGTGCAACTCACTCATATACAATGTACTACACTGTGCATTTCGTCTAATGCGGGTTTTTCAGTAAATTCTAAGTTTTTCAGTGCAACTCACTCATATACAATGTACTACACGGTGCATTTCGTCTAATGCGGGTTTTTCAGTAAATTCTAAGTTTTTCAGTGCAACTCACTCATATACAATGTACTACACTGTGCATTTCGTCTAATGCGGGTTTTTCAGTAAATTCTAAGTTTTTCAGTGCAACTCACTCATATACAATGTACTACACTGTGCATTTCGTCTAATGCGGGTTTTTCAGTAAATTCTAAGTTTTTCAGTGCAACTCACTCATATACGATGTACTACACTGTGCATTTCCTCTAATGCGGGTTTTTCAGTAAATTCTAAGTTTTTCAGTGCAACTCACCCATATACTATGTACTACACTGTGCATTTTGTCTAATGCAGGTTTTGCAGTAAATTATAAGTTTTTCAGTGCAACTCACTCCTATACTATGTACTACAGTGTGCATTTCGTCTAATGCGGGTTTTTCAGTAAATTCTAAGTTTTTCAGTGCAACTCACTCATATACAATGTACTACACTGTGCATTTCGTCTAATGCGGGTTTTTTCAGTAAATTCTAAGTTTTTCAGTGCAACTCACTCATATACAATGTACTACACTGTGCATTTCGTCTAATGCGGGTTTTTCAGTAAATTCTAAGTTTTTTCAGTGCAACTCACTCATATACTATGTACTACACTGTGCATTTCGTCTAATGCGGGTTTTTCAGTAAATTCTAAGTTTTTCAGTTCAACTCACTCATATACAATGTACTACACTGTGCATTTCGTCTAATGCGGGTTTTTCAGTAAATTCTAAGTTTTTCAGTGCAACTCACTCATATACTATGTACTACAGTGTGCATTTCGTCTAATGCGGGTTTTTCAGTAAATTCTAAGTTTTTCAGTGCAACTCACTCATATACAATGTACTACACTGTGCATTTCGTCTAATGCGGGTTTTTCAGTAAATTCTAAGTTTTTCAGTGCAACTCACTCATATACGATGTACTACACTGTGCATTTCGTCTAATGCGGGTTTTTCAGTAAATTCTAAGTTTTTCAGTGCAACTCACCCATATACTATGTACTACACTGTGCATTTTGTCTAATGCGGGTTTTTCAGTAAATTATAAGTTTTTCAGTGCAACTCACTCATATACTATGTACTACACTGTGCATTTCGTCTAATGCGGGTTTTTCAGTAAATTCTAAGTTTTTCAGTGCAACTCACTCATATACAATGTACTACACTGTGCATTTCGTCTAATGCGGGGTTTTTCAGTAAATTATAAGTTTTTCAGTGCAACTCACTCATATACAATGTACTACACTGTGCATTTCGTCTAATGCGGGGTTTTTCAGTAAATTCTAAGTTTTTCAGTGCAACTCACTCATATACTATGTACTACAGTGTGCGATTTCGTCTAATGCGGGTTTTTCAGTAAATTCTAAGTTTTCAGTGCAACTCACTCATATACAATGTACTACACTGTGCATTTCGTCTAATGCGGGTTTTTCAGTAAATTCTAAGTTTTTCAGTGCAACTCACTCATATACAATGTACTACACTGTGCATTTCGTCTAATGCGGGTTTTTCAGTAAATTCTAAGTTTTTCAGTGCAACTCACTCATATACAATGTACTACACTGTGCATTTCGTCTAATGCGGGTTTTTCAGTAAATTCTAGGTTTTTCAGTGCAACTCACTCATATACTATGTAGTACACTGCGCATTTCGTCTAATGCGGGTTTTTCAGTAAATTCTAAGTTTTTCAGTGCAACTCACTCATATACTATGTACTACACTGTGCATTTCCTCTAATGCGGGTTTTTTCAGCAAATTCTAAGTTTTCAGTGCAACTCACCCATATACTATGTACTACACTGTGCATTTCGTCTAATGCGGGTTTTTCAGTAAATTCTAAGTTTTTCAGTGCAACTCACTCATATACAATGTACTACACTGTGCATTTCGTCTAATGCGGGTTTTTCAGTAAATTCTAAGTTTTTCAGTGCAACTCACCCATATACTATGTACTACACTGTGCATTTTGTCTAATGCAGGTTTTTCAGTAAATTATAAGTTTTTCAGTGCAACTCACTCCTATACTATGTACTACAGTGTGCATTTCGTCTAATGCGGGTTTTTCAGTAAATTCTAAGTTTTTCAGTGCAACTCACTCATATACAATGTACTACACTGTGCATTTCGTCTAATGCGGGTTTTTCAGTAAATTCTAAGTTTTTCAGTGCAACTCACTCATATACAATGTACTACACTGTGCATTTCGTCTAATGCGGGTTTTTCAGTAAATTCTAAGTTTATCAGTGCAACTCACTCATATACAATGTACTACACTGTGCATTTCGTCTAATGCGGGTTTTCCAGTAAATTCTAAGTTTTTCAGTGCAACTCACTCATATACAATGTACTACACTGTGCATTTCGTCTAATGCGGGTTTTTCAGTAAATTCTAAGTTTTTCAGTGCAACTCACTCATATACAATGTACTACACGGTGCATTTCGTCTAATGCGGGTTTTTTCAGTAAATTCTAAGTTTTTCAGTGCAACTCACTCATATACAATGTACTACACTGTGCATTTCGTCTAATGCGGGTTTTTCAGTAAATTCTAAGTTTTTCAGTGCAACTCACTCATATACAATGTACTACACTGTGCATTTCGTCTAATGCGGGTTTTTCAGTAAATTCTAAGTTTTTCAGTGCAACTCACTCATATACAATGTACTACACTGTGCATTACCTCTAATGCGGGTTTTTCAGTAAATTCTAAGTTTTTCAGTGCAACTCACCCATATACTATGTACTACACTGTGCATTTTGTCTAATGCGGGTTTTTCAGTAAATTATAAGTTTTTCAGTGCAACTCACTCATATACTATGTACTACACTGTGCATTTCGTCTAATGCGGGTTTTTCAGTAAATTCTAAGTTTTTCAGTGCAACTCACTCATATACAATGTACTACACTGTGCATTTCGTCTAATGCGGGTTTTTCAGTAAATTATAAGTTTTTTCAGTGCAACTCACTCATATACAATGTACTACACTGTGCATTTCGTCTAATGCGGGTTTTTCAGTAAATTCTAAGTTTTTCAGTGCAACTCACTCATATACTATGTACTACAGTGTGCATTTCGTCTAATGCGGGTTTTTTCAGTAAATTCTAAGTTTTTCAGTGCAACTCACTCATATACAATGTACTACACTGTGCATTTCGTCTAATGCGGGTTTTTCAGTTAAATTCTAAGTTTTTCAGTGCAACTCACTCATATACAATGTACTACACTGTGCATTTCGTCTAATGCGGGTTTTTCAGTAAATTCTAAGTTTTTCAGTGCAACTCACTCATATACAATGTACTACACTGTGCATTTCGTCTAATGCGGGTTTTTCAGTAAATTCTAGGTTTTCAGTGCAACTCACTCATATACTATGTAGTACACTGCGCATTTCGTCTAATGCGGGTTTTTCAGTAAATTCTAAGTTTTTCAGTGCAACTCACTCATATACAATGTACTACACTGTGCATTTCCTCTAATGCGGGTTTTTCAGCAAATTCTAAGTTTTTCAGTGCAACTCACCCATATACTATGTACTACACTGTGCATTTCGTCTAATGCGGGTTTTTCAGTAAATTCTAAGTTTTTCAGTGCAACTCACTCATATACAATGTACTACACTGTGCATTTCGTCTAATGCGGGTTTTTCAGTAAATTCTAAGTTTTTCAGTGCAACTCACCCATATACTATGTACTACACTGTGCATTTTGTCTAATGCAGGTTTTTCAGTAAATTATAAGTTTTTCAGTGCAACTCACTCCTATACTATGTACTACAGTGTGCATTTCGACTAATGCGGGTTTTTCAGTAAATTCTAAGTTTTTCAGTGCAACTCACTCATATACAATGTACTACACTGTGCATTTCGTCTAATGCGGGTTTTTCAGTAAATTCTAAGTTTTTCAGTGCAACTCACTCATATACAATGTACTACACTGTGCATTTCGTCTAATGCGGGTTTTTCAGTAAATTCTAAGTTTTTCAGTGCAACTCACTCATATACGATGTACTACACTGTGCATTTCCTCTAATGCGGGTTTTTCAGTAAATTCTAAGTTTTTCAGTGCAACTCACCCATATACTATGTACTACACTGTGCATTTTGTCTAATGCAGGTTTTGCAGTAAATTATAAGTTTTTCAGTGCAACTCACTCCTATACTATGTACTACAGTGTGCATTTCGTCTAATGCGGGTTTTTCAGTAAATTCTAAGTTTTTCAGTGCAACTCACTCATATACAATGTACTACACTGTGCATTTCGTCTAATGCGGGTTTTTCAGTAAATTCTAAGTTTTTCAGTGCAACTCACTCATATACAATGTACTACACTGTGCATTTCGTCTAATGCGGGTTTTTCAGTAAATTCTAAGTTTTTCAGTGCAACTCACTCATATACTATGTACTACACTGTGCATTTCGTCTAATGCGGGTTTTTCAGTAAATTCTAAGTTTTTCAGTTCAACTCACTCATATACAATGTACTACACTGTGCATTTCGTCTAATGCGGGTTTTTCAGTAAATTCTAAGTTTTTCAGTGCAACTCACTCATATACTATGTACTACAGTGTGCATTTCGTCTAATGCGGGTTTTTTCAGTAAATTCTAAGATTTTCAGTGCAACTCACTCATATACAATGTACTACACTGTGCATTTCGTCTAATGCGGGTTTTTCAGTAAATTCTAAGTTTTTCAGTGCAACTCACTCATATACGATGTACTACACTGTGCATTTCGTCTAATGCGGGTTTTTTCAGTAAATTCTAAGTTTTTCAATGCAACTCACCCATATACTATGTACTACACTGTGCATTTTGTCTAATGCGGGTTTTTCAGTAAATTATAAGTTTTTCAGTGCAACTCACTCATATACTATGTACTACACTGTGCATTTCGTCTAATGCGGGTTTTTTCAGTAAATTCTAAGTTTTTCAGTGCAACTCACTCATATACAATGTACTACACTGTGCATTTCGTCTAATGCGGGTTTTTCAGTAAATTATAAGTTTTTCAGTGCAACTCACTCATATACAATGTACTACACTGTGCATTTCGTCTAATGCGGGTTTTTCAGTAAATTCTAAGTTTTTCAGTGCAACTCACTCATATACTATGTACTACACTGTGCATTTCGTCTAATGCGGGTTTTTCAGTAAATTCTAAGTTTTTCAGTGCAACTCACTCATATACAATGTACTACACTGTGCATTTCGTCTAATGCGGGTTTTCCAGTAAATTCTAAGTTTTTCAGTGCAACTCACTCATATACAATGTACTACACTGTGCATTTCGTCTAATGCGGGTTTTTCAGTAAATTCTAAGTTTTTCAGTGCAACTCACTCATATACAATGTACTACACGGTGCATTTCGTCTAATGCGGGTTTTTCAGTAAATTCTAAGTTTTTCAGTGCAACTCACTCATATACAATGTACTACACTGTGCATTTCGTCTAATGCGGGTTTTTCAGTAAATTCTAAGTTTTTCAGTGCAACTCACTCATATACAATGTACTACACTGTGCATTTCGTCTAATGCGGGTTTTTCAGTAAATTCTAAGTTTTTTCAGTGCAACTCACTCATATACAATGTACTACACTGTGCATTACCTCTAATGCGGGTTTTTCAGTAAATTCTAAGTTTTTCAGTGCAACTCACCCATATACTATGTACTACACTGTGCATTTTGTCTAATGCGGGTTTTTCAGTAAATTATAAGTTTTTCAGTGCAACTCACTCATATACTATGTACTACACTGTGCATTTCGTCTAATGCGGGTTTTTCAGTAAATTCTAAGTTTTTCAGTGCAACTCACTCATATACAATGTACTACACTGTGCATTTCGTCTAATGCGGGTTTTTCAGTAAATTATAAGTTTTTCAGTGCAACTCACTCATATACAATGTACTACACTGTGCATTTCGTCTAATGCGGGTTTTTCAGTAAATTCTAAGTTTTTCAGTGCAACTCACTCATATACTATGTACTACAGTGTGCATTTCGTCTAATGCGGGTTTTTCAGTAAATTCTAAGTTTTTCAGTGCAACTCACTCATATACAATGTACTACACTGTGCATTTCGTCTAATGCGGGTTTTTCAGTAAATTCTAAGTTTTTCAGTGCAACTCACTCATATACAATGTACTACACTGTGCATTTCGTCTAATGCGGGTTTTTCAGTAAATTCTAAGTTTTTCAGTGCAACTCACTCATATACAATGTACTACACTGTGCATTTCGTCTAATGCGGGTTTTTCAGTAAATTCTAGGTTTTTCAGTGCAACTCACTCATATACTATGTAGTACACTGCGCATTTCGTCTAATGCGGGTTTTTCAGTAAATTCTAAGTTTTTCAGTGCAACTCACTCATATACAATGTACTACACTGTGCATTTCCTCTAATGCGGGTTTTTCAGCAAATTCTAAGTTTTTCAGTGCAACTCACCCATATACTATGTACTACACTGTGCATTTCGTCTAATGCGGGTTTTTCAGTAAATTCTAAGTTTTTCAGTGCAACTCACTCATATACAATGTACTACACTGTGCATTTCGTCTAATGCGGGTTTTTCAGTAAATTCTAAGTTTTTCAGTGCAACTCACCCATATACTATGTACTACACTGTGCATTTTGTCTAATGCAGGTTTTTCAGTAAATTATAAGTTTTTCAGTGCAACTCACTCCTATACTATGTACTACAGTGTGCATTTCGTCTAATGCGGGTTTTTCAGTAAATTCTAAGTTTTTCAGTGCAACTCACTCATATACAATGTACTACACTGTGCATTTCGTCTAATGCGGGTTTTTCAGTAAATTCTAAGTTTTTCAGTGCAACTCACTCATATACAATGTACTACACTGTGCATTTCGTCTAATGCGGGTTTTTCAGTAAATTCTAAGTTTATCAGTGCAACTCACTCATATACAATGTACTACACTGTGCATTTCGTCTAATGCGGGTTTTCCAGTAAATTCTAAGTTTTTCAGTGCAACTCACTCATATACAATGTACTACACTGTGCATTTCGTCTAATGCGGGTTTTTCAGTAAATTCTAAGTTTTTCAGTGCAACTCACTCATATACAATGTACTACACGGTGCATTTCGTCTAATGCGGGTTTTTCAGTAAATTCTAAGTTTTTCAGTGCAACTCACTCATATACAATGTACTACACTGTGCATTTCGTCTAATGCGGGTTTTTTCAGTAAATTCTAAGTTTTTCAGTGCAACTCACTCATATACAATGTACTACACTGTGCATTTCGTCTAATGCGGGTTTTTCAGTAAATTCTAAGTTTTTCAGTGCAACTCACTCATATACAAATGTACTACACTGTGCATTACCTCTAATGCGGGTTTTTCAGTAAATTCTAAGTTTTTCAGTGCAACTCACCCATATACTATGTACTACACTGTGCATTTTGTCTAATGCGGGTTTTTCAGTAAATTATAAGTTTTTCAGTGCAACTCACTCATATACTATGTACTACACTGTGCATTTCGTCTCATGCGGGTTTTTTCAGTAAATTCTAAGTTTTTCAGTGCAACTCACTCATATACAATGTACTACACTGTGCATTTCGTCTAATGCGGGTTTTTCAGTAAATTATAAGTTTTTCAGTGCAACTCACTCATATACAATGTACTACACTGTGCATTTCGTCTAATGCGGGTTTTTCAGTAAATTCTAAGTTTTTCAGTGCAACTCACTCATATACTATGTACTACAGTGTGCATTTCGTCTAATGCGGGTTTTTCAGTAAATTCTAAGTTTTTCAGTGCAACTCACTCATATACAATGTACTACACTGTGCATTTCGTCTAATGCGGGTTTTTCAGTAAATTCTAAGTTTTTCAGTGCAACTCACTCATATACAATGTACTACACTGTGCATTTCGTCTAATGCGGGTTTTTTCAGTAAATTCTAAGTTTTTCAGTGCAACTCACTCATATACAATGTACTACACTGTGCATTTCGTCTAATACGGGTTTTTCAGTAAATTCTAGGTTTTTCAGTGCAACTCACTCATATACTATGTAGTACACTGCGCATTTCGTCTAATGCGGGTTTTTTCAGTAAATTCTAAGTTTTTCAGTGCAACTCACTCATATACAATGTACTACACTGTGCATTTCCTCTAATGCGGGTTTTTTCAGCAAATTCTAAGTTTTTCGGTGCAACTCACTCCTATACTATGTACTACAGTGTGCATTTCGTCTAATGCGGGTTTTTCAGTAAATTCTAAGTTTTTCAGTGCAACTCACTCATATACAATGTACTACACTGTGCATTTCGTCTAATGCGGGTTTTTCAGTAAATTCTAAGTTTTTCAGTGCAACTCACTCATATACAATGTACTACACTGTGCATTTCGTCTAATGCGGGTTTTTCAGTAAATTCTAAGTTTATCAGTGCAACTCACTCATATACAATGTACTACACTGTGCATTTCGTCTAATGCGGGTTTTCCAGTAAATTCTAAGTTTTTCAGTGCAACTCACTCATATACAATGTACTACACTGTGCATTTCGTCTAATGCGGGTTTTTCAGTAAATTCTAAGTTTTTCAGTGCAACTCACTCATATACAATGTACTACACGGTGCATTTCGTCTAATGCGGGTTTTTCAGTAAATTCTAAGTTTTTCAGTGCAACTCACTCATATACAATGTACTACACTGTGCATTTCGTCTAATGCGGGTTTTTCAGTAAATTATAAGTTTTTCAGTGCAACTCACTCCTATACTATGTACTACAGTGTGCATTTTGTCTAATGCGGGTTTTCCAGTAAATTCTAAGTTTTTCAGTGCAACTCACTCATATACAATGTACTACACTGTGCATTTCCTCTAATGCGGGTTTTTCAGTAAATTCTAAGTTTTTCAGTGCAACTCACCCATATACTATGTACTACACTGTGCATTTTGTCTAATGCAGGTTTTTCAGTAAATTATAAGTTTTTCAGTGCAACTCACTCCTATACTATGTACTACAGTGTGCATTTCGTCTAATGCGGGTTTTTCAGTAAATTCTAAGTTTTTCAGTGCAACTCACTCATATACAATGTACTACACTGTGCATTTCGTCTAATGCGGGTTTTTCAGTAAATTCTAAGTTTTTCAGTGCAACTCACTCATATACAATGTACTACACTGTGCATTTCGTCTAATGCGGGTTTTTCAGTAAATTCTAAGTTTATCAGTGCAACTCACTCATATACAATGTACTACACTGTGCATTTCGTCTAATGCGGGTTTTCCAGTAAATTCTAAGTTTTTCAGTGCAACTCACTCATATACAATGTACTACACTGTGCATTTCGTCTAATGCGGGTTTTTCAGTAAATTCTAAGTTTTTCAGTGCAACTCACTCATATACAATGTACTACACGGTGCATTTCGTCTAATGCGGGTTTTTCAGTAAATTCTAAGTTTTTCAGTGCAACTCACTCATATACAATGTACTACACTGTGCATTTCGTCTAATGCGGGTTTTTCAGTAAATTCTAAGTTTTTCAGTGCAACTCACTCATATACAATGTACTACACTGTGCATTTCGTCTAATGCGGGTTTTTCAGTAAATTCTAAGTTTTTCAGTGCAACTCACTCATATACAATGTACTACACTGTGCATTACCTCTAATGCGGGTTTTTTCAGTAAATTCTAAGTTTTTCAGTGCAACTCACCCATATACTATGTACTACACTGTGCATTT
>NW_028227350.1:458200-493304 GCF_978045245.1 Mus caroli
GAAATGCACAGTGTAGTACATTGTATATGAGTGAGTTGAACTGAAAAACTTAGAATTTACTGAAAAACCCGCATTAGACGAAATGCACAGTGTAGTACATAGTATATGAGTGAGTTGCACTGAAAAACTTAGAATTTACTGAAAAACCCGCATTAGACGAAATGCACAGTGTAGTACATTGTATATGAGTGAGTTGCACTGAAAAACTTAGAATTTACTGAAAAACCCGCATTAGACGAAATGCACAGTGTAGTACATTGTATATGAGTGAGTTGCACTGAAAAACTTAGAATTTACTGAAAAACCCGCATTAGACGAAATGCACACTGTAGTACATAGTATAGGAGTGAGTTGCACTGAAAAACTTATAATTTACTGCAAAACCTGCATTAGACAAAATGCACAGTGTAGTACATAGTATATGGGTGAGTTGCACTGAAAAACTTAGAATTTACTGAAAAACCCGCATTAGAGGAAATGCACAGTGTAGTACATCGTATATGAGTGAGTTGCACTGAAAAACTTAGAATTTACTGAAAAACCCGCATTAGACGAAATGCACAGTGTAGTACATTGTATATGAGTGAGTTGCACTGAAAAACTTAGAATTTACTGAAAAACCCGCATTAGACGAAATGCACAGTGTAGTACATTGTATATGAGTGAGTTGCACTGAAAAACTTAGAATTTACTGAAAAACCCGCATTAGACGAAATGCACCGTGTAGTACATTGTATATGAGTGAGTTGCACTGAAAAACTTAGAATTTACTGAAAAACCCGCATTAGACGAAATGCACAGTGTAGTACATTGTATATGAGTGAGTTGCACTGAAAAACTTAGAATTTACTGGAAAACCCGCATTAGACGAAATGCACAGTGTAGTACATTGTATATGAGTGAGCTGCACTGAAAAACTTAGAATTTACTGAAAAACCCGCATTAGACGAAATGCACAGTGTAGTACATTGTATATGAGTGAGTTGCACTGAAAAACTTATAATTTACTGAAAAACCAGCATTAGACGAAATGCACAGTGTAGTACATTGTATATGAGTGAGTTGCACTGAAAAACTTAGAATTTACTGGAAAACCCGCATTAGACGAAATGCAGAGTGTAGTACATTGTATATGAGTGAGTTGCACTGAAAAACTTAGAATTTACTGAAAAACCCGCATTAGACGAAATGCACAGTTAGTACATTGTATATGAGTTAGTTGCACTGAAAAACTTAGAATTTACTGAAAAACCCGCATTAGACGAAATGCACAGTGTAGTACATTGTATATGAGTGAGTTGCACTGAAAAACTTAGAATTTACTGAAAAACCCGCATTAGACGAAATGCACACTGTAGTACATAGTATAGGAGTGAGTTGCACTGAAAAACTTATAATTTACTGAAAAACCTGCATTAGACAAAATGCACAGTGTAGTACATAGTACATGGGTGAGTTGCACTGAAAAACTTAGAATTTACTGAAAAACCCGCATTAGACGAAATGCACAGTGTAGTACATTGTATATGAGTGAGTTGCACTGAAAAACTTAGAATTTACTGAAAAACCCGCATTAGACGAAATGCACAGTGTAGTACATAGTATATGGGTGAGTTGCACTGAAAAACTTAGAATTTACTGAAAAACCCGCATTAGAGGAAATGCACAGTGTAGTACATTGTATATGAGTGAGTTGCACTGAAAAACTTAGAATTTACTGAAAAACACGCATTAGACGAAATGCACAGTGTAGTACATTGTATATGAGTGAGTTGCACTGAAAAACTTAGAATTTACTGAAAAACCCGCATTAGACGAAATGCACACTGTAGTACATAGTATATGAGTGAGTTGCACTGAAAAACTTAGAATTTACTGAAAAACCCGCATTAGACGAAATGCACAGTGTAGTACATTGTATATGAGTGAGTTGCACTGAAAAACTTATAATTTACTGAAAAACCCGCATTAGACGAAATGCACAGTGTAGTACATTGTATATGAGTGAGTTGCACTGAAAAACTTATAATTTACTGAAAAACCCGCATTAGACGAAATGCACAGTGTAGTACATAGTATATGAGTGAGTTGCACTGAAAAACTTATAATTTACTGAAAAACCCGCATTAGACAAAATGCACAGTGTAGTACATAGTATATGGGTGAGTTGCACTGAAAAACTTAGAATTTACTGAAAAACCCGCATTAGACGAAATGCACAGTGTAGTACATCGTATATGAGTGAGTTGCACTGAAAAACTTAGAATTTACTGAAAAACCCGCATTAGACGAAATGCACAGTGTAGTACATTGTATATGAGTGAGTTGCACTGAAAAACTTAGAATTTACTGAAAAACCCGCATTAGACGAAATGCACACTGTAGTACATAGTATATGAGTGAGTTGCACTGAAAAACTTAGAATTTACTGAAAAACCCGCATTAGACGAAATGCACAGTGTAGTACATTGTATATGAGTGAGTTGCACTGAAAAACTTAGAATTTACTGAAAAACCCGCATTAGACGAAATGCACAGTGTAGTACATAGTATATGAGTGAGTTTCACTGAAAAACTTAGAATTTACTGAAAAACCTGCATTAGACGAAATGCACAGTGTAGTACATTGTATATGAGTGAGTTGCACTGCAAAACTTAGAATTTACTGAAAAACCCGCATTAGACGAAATGCACAGTGTAGTACATTGTATATGAGTGAGTTGCACTGAAAAACTTAGAATTTACTGAAAAACCCGCATTAGACGAAATGCACCGTGTAGTACATTGTATATGAGTGAGTTGCACTGAAAAACTTAGAATTTACTGAAAAACCCGCATTAGATGAAATGCACAGTGTAGTACATTGTATATGAGTGAGTTGCAATGAAAAAACTTAGAATTTACTGAAAAACCCGCATTAGACGGAATGCACAGTGTAGTACATTGTATATGAGTGAGTTGCACTGAAAAACTTAGAATTTACTGAAAAACCCGCATTAGACGAAATGCACAGTGTAGTACATTGTATATGAGTGAGTTGCACTGAAAAACTTAGAATTTACTGAAAAACCCGCATTAGACGAAATGCACAGTGTAGTACATTGTATATGAGTGAGTTGCACTGAAAAACTTAGAATTTACTGAAAAACCCGCATTAGACGAAATGCACAGTGTAGTACATAGTATATGAGTGAGTTGCACTGAAAAACTTAGAATTTACTGAAAAACCCGCAATAGATGAAATGCACAGTGTAGTACATTGTATATGAGTGAGTTGCACTGAAAAACTTAGAATTTACTGAAAAACCCGCATTAGACGAAATGCACACTGTAGTACATAGTATAGGAGTGAGTTGCACTGAAAAACTTATAATTTACTGAAAAACCTGCATTAGACAAAATGCACAGTGTAGTACATAGTATATGGGTGAGTTGCACTGAAAAACTTAGAATTTACTGAAAAACCCGCATTAGACGAAATGCACAGTGTAGTACATTGTATATGAGTGAGTTGCACTGAAAAACTTAGAATTTACTGAAAAACCCGCATTAGACGAAATGCACAGTGTAGTACATAGTAAATGGGTGAGTTGCACTGAAAAACTTAGAATTTGCTGAAAAACCCGCATTAGAGGAAATGCACAGTGTAGTACATTGTATATGAGTGAGTTGCACTGAAAAACTTAGAATTTACTGAAAAACCCGCATTAGACGAAATGCGCAGTGTACTACATAGTATATGAGTGAGTTGCACTGAAAAACCTAGAATTTACTGAAAAACCCGCATTAGACGAAATGCACAGTGTAGTACATTGTATATGAGTGAGTTGCACTGAAAAACTTAGAATTTACTGAAAAACCCGCATTAGACGAAATGCACAGTGTAGTACATTGTATATGAGTGAGTTGCACTGAAAAACTTAGAATTTACTGAAAAACCCGCATTAGACGAAATGCACAGTGTAGTACATTGTATATGAGTGAGTTGCACTGAAAAACTTAGAATTTACTGAAAAACCCGCATTAGACGAAATGCACACTGTAGTACATAGTATATGAGTGAGTTGCACTGAAAAACTTAGAATTTACTGAAAAACCCGCATTAGACGAAATGCACAGTGTAGTACATTGTATATGAGTGAGTTGCACTGAAAAACTTATAATTTACTGAAAAACCCGCATTAGACGAAATGCACAGTGTAGTACATTGTATATGAGTGAGTTGCACTGAAAAACTTAGAATTTACTGAAAAACCCGCATTAGACGAAATGCACAGTGTAGTACATAGTATATGAGTGAGTTGCACTGAAAAACTTATAATTTACTGAAAAACCCGCATTAGACAAAATGCACAGTGTAGTACATAGTATATGGGTGAGTTGCACTGAAAAACTTAGAATTTACTGAAAAACCCGCATTAGACGAAATGCACAGTGTAGTACATCGTATATGAGTGAGTTGCACTGAAAAACTTAGAATTTACTGAAAAACCCGCATTAGACGAAATGCACAGTGTAGTACATTGTATATGAGTGAGTTGCACTGAAAAACTTAGAATTTACTGAAAAACCCGCATTAGACGAAATGCACACTGTAGTACATAGTATATGAGTGAGTTGCACTGAAAAACTTAGAATTTACTGAAAAACCCGCATTAGACGAAATGCACAGTGTAGTACATTGTATATGAGTGAGTTGAACTGAAAAACTTAGAATTTACTGAAAAACCCGCATTAGACGAAATGCACAGTGTAGTACATAGTATATGAGTGAGTTGCACTGAAAAACTTAGAATTTACTGAAAAACCCGCATTAGACGAAATGCACAGTGTAGTACATTGTATATGAGTGAGTTGCACTGAAAAACTTAGAATTTACTGAAAAACCCGCATTAGACGAAATGCACACTGTAGTACATAGTATAGGAGTGAGTTGCACTGAAAAACTTATAATTTACTGCAAAACCTGCATTAGACAAAATGCACAGTGTAGTACATAGTATATGGGTGAGTTGCACTGAAAAACTTAGAATTTACTGAAAAACCCGCATTAGAGGAAATGCACAGTGTAGTACATCGTATATGAGTGAGTTGCACTGAAAAACTTAGAATTTACTGAAAAACCCGCATTAGACGAAATGCACAGTGTAGTACATTGTATATGAGTGAGTTGCACTGAAAAACTTAGAATTTACTGAAAAACCCGCATTAGACGAAATGCACAGTGTAGTACATTGTATATGAGTGAGTTGCACTGAAAAACTTAGAATTTACTGAAAAACCCGCATTAGACGAAATGCACCGTGTAGTACATTGTATATGAGTGAGTTGCACTGAAAAACTTAGAATTTACTGAAAAACCCGCATTAGACGAAATGCACAGTGTAGTACATTGTATATGAGTGAGTTGCACTGAAAAACTTAGAATTTACTGGAAAACCCGCATTAGACGAAATGCACAGTGTAGTACATTGTATATGAGTGAGCTGCACTGAAAAACTTATAATTTACTGAAAAACCCGCATTAGACGAAATGCACAGTGTAGTACATTGTATATGAGTGAGTTGCACTGAAAAACTTATAATTTACTGAAAAACCAGCATTAGACGAAATGCACAGTGTAGTACATTGTATATGAGTGAGTTGCACTGAAAAACTTAGAATTTACTGGAAAACCCGCATTAGACGAAATGCAGAGTGTAGTACATTGTATATGAGTGAGTTGCACTGAAAAACTTAGAATTTACTGAAAAACCCGCATTAGACGAAATGCACAGTTAGTACATTGTATATGAGTTAGTTGCACTGAAAAACTTAGAATTTACTGAAAAACCCGCATTAGACGAAATGCACAGTGTAGTACATTGTATATGAGTGAGTTGCACTGAAAAACTTAGAATTTACTGAAAAACCCGCATTAGACGAAATGCACACTGTAGTACATAGTATAGGAGTGAGTTGCACTGAAAAACTTATAATTTACTGAAAAACCTGCATTAGACAAAATGCACAGTGTAGTACATAGTACATGGGTGAGTTGCACTGAAAAACTTAGAATTTACTGAAAAACCCGCATTAGACGAAATGCACAGTGTAGTACATTGTATATGAGTGAGTTGCACTGAAAAACTTAGAATTTACTGAAAAACCCGCATTAGACGAAATGCACAGTGTAGTACATAGTATATGGGTGAGTTGCACTGAAAAACTTAGAATTTACTGAAAAACCCGCATTAGAGGAAATGCACAGTGTAGTACATTGTATATGAGTGAGTTGCACTGAAAAACTTAGAATTTACTGAAAAACCCGCATTAGACGAAATGCACAGTGTAGTACATTGTATATGAGTGAGTTGCACTGAAAAACTTAGAATTTACTGAAAAACCCGCATTAGACGAAATGCACACTGTAGTACATAGTATATGAGTGAGTTGCACTGAAAAACTTAGAATTTACTGAAAAACCCGCATTAGACGAAATGCACAGTGTAGTACATTGTATATGAGTGAGTTGCACTGAAAAACTTATAATTTACTGAAAAACCCGCATTAGACGAAATGCACAGTGTAGTACATTGTATATGAGTGAGTTGCACTGAAAAACTTATAATTTACTGAAAAACCCGCATTAGACGAAATGCACAGTGTAGTACATAGTATATGAGTGAGTTGCACTGAAAAAACTTATAATTTACTGAAAAACCCGCATTAGACAAAATGCACAGTGTAGTACATAGTATATGGGTGAGTTGCACTGAAAAACTTAGAATTTACTGAAAAACCCGCATTAGACGAAATGCACAGTGTAGTACATCGTATATGAGTGAGTTGCACTGAAAAACTTAGAATTTACTGAAAAACCCGCATTAGACGAAATGCACAGTGTAGTACATTGTATATGAGTGAGTTGCACTGAAAAACTTAGAATTTACTGAAAAACCCGCATTAGACGAAATGCACACTGTAGTACATAGTATATGAGTGAGTTGCACTGAAAAACTTAGAATTTACTGAAAAACCCGCATTAGACGAAATGCACAGTGTAGTACATTGTATATGAGTGAGTTGCACTGAAAAACTTAGAATTTACTGAAAAACCCGCATTAGACGAAATGCACAGTGTAGTACATTGTATATGAGTGAGTTGCACTGAAAAACTTAGAATTTACTGAAAAACCCGCATTAGACGAAATGCACAGTGTAGTACATTGTATATGAGTGAGTTGCACTGAAAAACTTAGAATTTAATGAAAAACCCGCATTAGACGAAATGCACACTGTAGTACATTGTATATGAGTGAGTTGCACTGAAAAACTTAGAATTTACTGAAAAACCCGCATTAGACGAAATGCACCGTGTAGTACATTGTATATGAGTGAGTTGCACTGAAAAACTTAGAATTTACTGAAAAACCCGCATTAGATGAAATGCACAGTGTAGTACATTGTATATGAGTGAGTTGCACTGAAAAACTTAGAATTTACTGAAAAACCCGCATTAGACGGAATGCACAGTGTAGTACATTGTATATGAGTGAGTTGCACTGAAAAACTTAGAATTTACTGAAAAACCCGCATTAGACGAAATGCACAGTGTAGTACATTGTATATGAGTGAGTTGCACTGAAAAACTTAGAATTTACTGAAAAACCCGCATTAGACGAAATGCACACTGTAGTACATAGTATATGAGTGAGTTGCACTGAAAAACTTAGAATTTACTGAAAAACCCGCATTAGACGAAATGCACAGTGTAGTACATTGTATATGAGTGAGTTGAACTGAAAAACTTAGAATTTACTGAAAAACCCGCATTAGACGAAATGCACAGTGTAGTACATAGTATATGAGTGAGTTGCACTGAAAAACTTAGAATTTACTGAAAAACCCGCATTAGACGAAATGCACAGTGTAGTACATTGTATATGAGTGAGTTGCACTGAAAAACTTAGAATTTACTGAAAAACCCGCATTAGACGAAATGCACACTGTAGTACATAGTATAGGAGTGAGTTGCACTGAAAAACTTATAATTTACTGCAAAACCTGCATTAGACAAAATGCACAGTGTAGTACATAGTATATGGGTGAGTTGCACTGAAAAACTTAGAATTTACTGAAAAACCCGCATTAGAGGAAATGCACAGTGTAGTACATCGTATATGAGTGAGTTGCACTGAAAAACTTAGAATTTACTGAAAAACCCGCATTAGACGAAATGCACAGTGTAGTACATTGTATATGAGTGAGTTGCACTGAAAAACTTAGAATTTACTGAAAAACCCGCATTAGACGAAATGCACAGTGTAGTACATTGTATATGAGTGAGTTGCACTGAAAAACTTAGAATTTACTGAAAAACCCGCATTAGACGAAATGCACAGTGTAGTACATTGTATATGAGTGAGTTGCACTGAAAAACTTAGAATTTACTGAAAAACCCGCATTAGACGAAATGCACCGTGTAGTACATTGTATATGAGTGAGTTGCACTGAAAAACTTAGAATTTACTGAAAAACCCGCATTAGACGAAATGCACAGTGTAGTACATTGTATATGAGTGAGTTGCACTGAAAAACTTAGAATTTACTGGAAAACCCGCATTAGACGAAATGCACAGTGTAGTACATTGTATATGAGTGAGCTGCACTGAAAAACTTATAATTTACTGAAAAACCCGCATTAGACGAAATGCACAGTGTACGTACATTGTATATGAGTGAGTTGCACTGAAAAACTTATAATTTACTGAAAAACCAGCATTAGACGAAATGCACAGTGTAGTACATTGTATATGAGTGAGTTGCACTGAAAAACTTAGAATTTACTGGAAAACCCGCATTAGACGAAATGCAGAGTGTAGTACATTGTATATGAGTGAGTTGCACTGAAAAACTTAGAATTTACTGAAAAACCCGCATTAGACGAAATGCACAGTTAGTACATTGTATATGAGTTAGTTGCACTGAAAAACTTAGAATTTACTGAAAAACCCGCATTAGACGAAATGCACAGTGTAGTACATTGTATATGAGTGAGTTGCACTGAAAAACTTAGAATTTACTGAAAAACCCGCATTAGACGAAATGCACACTGTAGTACATAGTATAGGAGTGAGTTGCACTGAAAAACTTATAATTTACTGAAAAACCTGCATTAGACAAAATGCACAGTGTAGTACATAGTACATGGGTGAGTTGCACTGAAAAACTTAGAATTTACTGAAAAACCCGCATTAGACGAAATGCACAGTGTAGTACATTGTATATGAGTGAGTTGCACTGAAAAACTTAGAATTTACTGAAAAACCCGCATTAGACGAAATGCACAGTGTAGTACATAGTATATGGGTGAGTTGCACTGAAAAACTTAGAATTTACTGAAAAACCCGCATTAGAGGAAATGCACAGTGTAGTACATTGTATATGAGTGAGTTGCACTGAAAAACTTAGAATTTACTGAAAAACCCGCATTAGACGAAATGCACAGTGTAGTACATTGTATATGAGTGAGTTGCACTGAAAAACTTAGAATTTACTGAAAAACCCGCATTAGACGAAATGCACACTGTAGTACATAGTATATGAGTGAGTTGCACTGAAAAACTTAGAATTTACTGAAAAACCCGCATTAGACGAAATGCACAGTGTAGTACATTGTATATGAGTGAGTTGCACTGAAAAACTTATAATTTACTGAAAAACCCGCATTAGACGAAATGCACAGTGTAGTACATTGTATATGAGTGAGTTGCACTGAAAAACTTATAATTTACTGAAAAACCCGCATTAGACGAAATGCACAGTGTAGTACATAGTATATGAGTGAGTTGCACTGAAAAACTTATAATTTACTGAAAAACCCGCATTAGACAAAATGCACAGTGTAGTACATAGTATATGGGTGAGTTGCACTGAAAAACTTAGAATTTACTGAAAAACCCGCATTAGACGAAATGCACAGTGTAGTACATCGTATATGAGTGAGTTGCACTGAAAAACTTAGAATTTACTGAAAAACCCGCATTAGACGAAATGCACAGTGTAGTACATTGTATATGAGTGAGTTGCACTGAAAAACTTAGAATTTACTGAAAAACCCGCATTAGACGAAATGCACACTGTAGTACATAGTATATGAGTGAGTTGCACTGAAAAACTTAGAATTTACTGAAAAACCCGCATTAGACGAAATGCACAGTGTAGTACATTGTATATGAGTGAGTTGCACTGAAAAACTTAGAATTTACTGAAAAACCCGCATTAGACGAAATGCACAGTGTAGTACATTGTATATGAGTGAGTTGCACTGAAAAACTTAGAATTTACTGAAAAACCCGCATTAGACGAAATGCACAGTGTAGTACATTGTATATGAGTGAGTTGCACTGAAAAACTTAGAATTTAATGAAAAACCCGCATTAGACGAAATGCACACTGTAGTACATTGTATATGAGTGAGTTGCACTGAAAAACTTAGAATTTACTGAAAAACCCGCATTAGACGAAATGCACCGTGTAGTACATTGTATATGAGTGAGTTGCACTGAAAAACTTAGAATTTACTGAAAAACCCGCATTAGATGAAATGCACAGTGTAGTACATTGTATATGAGTGAGTTGCACTGAAAAACTTAGAATTTACTGAAAAACCCGCATTAGACGGAATGCACAGTGTAGTACATTGTATATGAGTGAGTTGCACTGAAAAACTTAGAATTTACTGAAAAACCCGCATTAGACGAAATGCACAGTGTAGTACATTGTATATGAGTGAGTTGCACTGAAAAACTTAGAATTTACTGAAAAACCCGCATTAGACGAAATGCACACTGTAGTACATAGTATATGAGTGAGTTGCACTGAAAAACTTAGAATTTACTGAAAAACCCGCATTAGACGAAATGCACAGTGTAGTACATTGTATATGAGTGAGTTGAACTGAAAAACTTAGAATTTACTGAAAAACCCGCATTAGACGAAATGCACAGTGTAGTACATAGTATATGAGTGAGTTGCACTGAAAAACTTAGAATTTACTGAAAAACCCGCATTAGACGAAATGCACAGTGTAGTACATTGTATATGAGTGAGTTGCACTGAAAAACTTAGAATTTACTGAAAAACCCGCATTAGACGAAATGCACACTGTAGTACATAGTATAGGAGTGAGTTGCACTGAAAAACTTATAATTTACTGCAAAACCTGCATTAGACAAAATGCACAGTGTAGTACATAGTATATGGGTGAGTTGCACTGAAAAACTTAGAATTTACTGAAAAACCCGCATTAGAGGAAATGCACAGTGTAGTACATCGTATATGAGTGAGTTGCACTGAAAAACTTAGAATTTACTGAAAAACCCGCATTAGACGAAATGCACAGTGTAGTACATTGTATATGAGTGAGTTGCACTGAAAAACTTAGAATTTACTGAAAAACCCGCATTAGACGAAATGCACAGTGTAGTACATTGTATATGAGTGAGTTGCACTGAAAAACTTAGAATTTACTGAAAAACCCGCATTAGACGAAATGCACCGTGTAGTACATTGTATATGAGTGAGTTGCACTGAAAAACTTAGAATTTACTGAAAAACCCGCATTAGACGAAATGCACAGTGTAGTACATTGTATATGAGTGAGTTGCACTGAAAAACTTAGAATTTACTGGAAAACCCGCATTAGACGAAATGCACAGTGTAGTACATTGTATATGAGTGAGCTGCACTGAAAAACTTAGAATTTACTGAAAAACCCGCATTAGACGAAATGCACAGTGTAGTACATTGTATATGAGTGAGTTGCACTGAAAAACTTATAATTTACTGAAAAACCAGCATTAGACGAAATGCACAGTGTAGTACATTGTATATGAGTGAGTTGCACTGAAAAACTTAGAATTTACTGGAAAACCCGCATTAGACGAAATGCAGAGTGTAGTACATTGTATATGAGTGAGTTGCACTGAAAAACTTAGAATTTACTGAAAAACCCGCATTAGACGAAATGCACAGTTAGTACATTGTATATGAGTTAGTTGCACTGAAAAACTTAGAATTTACTGAAAAACCCGCATTAGACGAAATGCACAGTGTAGTACATTGTATATGAGTGAGTTGCACTGAAAAACTTAGAATTTACTGAAAAACCCGCATTAGACGAAATGCACACTGTTAGTACATAGTATAGGAGTGAGTTGCACTGAAAAACTTATAATTTACTGAAAAACCTGCATTAGACAAAATGCACAGTGTAGTACATAGTACATGGGTGAGTTGCACTGAAAAACTTAGAATTTACTGAAAAACCCGCATTAGACGAAATGCACAGTGTAGTACATTGTATATGAGTGAGTTGCACTGAAAAACTTAGAATTTACTGAAAAACCCGCATTAGACGAAATGCACAGTGTAGTACATAGTATATGGGTGAGTTGCACTGAAAAACTTAGAATTTACTGAAAAACCCGCATTAGAGGAAATGCACAGTGTAGTACATTGTATATGAGTGAGTTGCACTGAAAAACTTAGAATTTACTGAAAAACCCGCATTAGACGAAATGCACAGTGTAGTACATTGTATATGAGTGAGTTGCACTGAAAAACTTAGAATTTACTGAAAAACCCGCATTAGACGAAATGCACACTGTAGTACATAGTATATGAGTGAGTTGCACTGAAAAACTTAGAATTTACTGAAAAACCCGCATTAGACGAAATGCACAGTGTAGTACATTGTATATGAGTGAGTTGCACTGAAAAACTTATAATTTACTGAAAAACCCGCATTAGACGAAATGCACAGTGTAGTACATTGTATATGAGTGAGTTGCACTGAAAAACTTATAATTTACTGAAAAACCCGCATTAGACGAAATGCACAGTGTAGTACATAGTATATGAGTGAGTTGCACTGAAAAACTTATAATTTACTGAAAAACCCGCATTAGACAAAATGCACAGTGTAGTACATAGTATATGGGTGAGTTGCACTGAAAAACTTAGAATTTACTGAAAAACCCGCATTAGACGAAATGCACAGTGTAGTACATCGTATATGAGTGAGTTGCACTGAAAAACTTAGAATTTACTGAAAAACCCGCATTAGACGAAATGCACAGTGTAGTACATTGTATATGAGTGAGTTGCACTGAAAAACTTAGAATTTACTGAAAAACCCGCATTAGACGAAATGCACACTGTAGTACATAGTATATGAGTGAGTTGCACTGAAAAACTTAGAATTTACTGAAAAACCCGCATTAGACGAAATGCACAGTGTAGTACATTGTATATGAGTGAGTTGCACTGAAAAACTTAGAATTTACTGAAAAACCCGCATTAGACGAAATGCACAGTGTAGTACATTGTATATGAGTGAGTTGCACTGAAAAACTTAGAATTTACTGAAAAACCCGCATTAGACGAAATGCACAGTGTAGTACATTGTATATGAGTGAGTTGCACTGAAAAACTTAGAATTTAATGAAAAACCCGCATTAGACGAAATGCACACTGTAGTACATTGTATATGAGTGAGTTGCACTGAAAAACTTAGAATTTACTGAAAAACCCGCATTAGACGAAATGCACCGTGTAGTAACATTGTATATGAGTGAGTTGCACTGAAAAACTTAGAATTTACTGAAAAACCCGCATTAGATGAAATGCACAGTGTAGTACATTGTATATGAGTGAGTTGCACTGAAAAACTTAGAATTTACTGAAAAACCCGCATTAGACGGAATGCACAGTGTAGTACATTGTATATGAGTGAGTTGCACTGAAAAACTTAGAATTTACTGAAAAACCCGCATTAGACGAAATGCACAGTGTAGTACATTGTATATGAGTGAGTTGCACTGAAAAACTTAGAATTTACTGAAAAACCCGCATTAGACGAAATGCACAGTGTAGTACATTGTATATGAGTGAGTTGCACTGAAAAACTTAGAATTTACTGAAAAACCCGCATTAGACGAAATGCACACTGTAGTACATAGTATATGAGTGAGTTGCACTGAAAAACTTATAATTTACTGAAAAACCCGCATTAGACAAAATGCACAGTGTAGTACATAGTATATGGGTGAGTTGCACTGAAAAACTTAGAATTTACTGAAAAACCCGCATTAGACGAAATGCACAGTGTAGTACATCGTATATGAGTGAGTTGCACTGAAAAACTTAGAATTTACTGAAAAACCCGCATTAGACGAAATGCACAGTGTAGTACATTGTATATGAGTGAGTTGCACTGAAAAACTTAGAATTTACTGAAAAACCCGCATTAGACGAAATGCACACTGTAGTACATAGTATATGAGTGAGTTGCACTGAAAAACTTAGAATTTACTGAAAAACCCGCATTAGACGAAATGCACAGTGTAGTACATTGTATATGAGTGAGTTGCACTGAAAAACTTAGAATTTACTGAAAAACCCGCATTAGACGAAATGCACAGTGTAGTACATAGTATATGAGTGAGTTGCACTGAAAAACTTAGAATTTACTGAAAAACCCGCATTAGACGAAATGCACAGTGTAGTACATTGTATATGAGTGAGTTGCACCAAAAAACTTAGAATTTACTGAAAAACCCGCATTAGACGAAATGCACAGTGTAGTACATTGTATATGAGTGAGTTGCACTGAAAAACTTAGAATTTAATGAAAAACCCGCATTAGACGAAATGCACACTGTAGTACATAGTATAGGAGTGAGTTGCACTGAAAAACTTATAATTTACTGCAAAACCTGCATTAGACAAAATGCACAGTGTAGTACATAGTATATGGGTGAGTTGCACTGAAAAACTTAGAATTTACTGAAAAACCCGCATTAGAGGAAATGCACAGTGTAGTACATTGTATATGAGTGAGTTGCACTGAAAAACTTAGAATTTACTGAAAAACCCGCATTAGACGAAATGCACAGTGTAGTACATTGTATATGAGTGAGTTGTACTGAAAAACTTAGAATTTACTGAAAAACCCGCATTAGATGAAATGCACACTGTAGTACATAGTATATGAGTGAGTTGCACTGAAAAACTTAGAATTTACTGAAAAACCCGCATTAGACGAAATGCACAGTGTAGTACATTGTATATGAGTGAGTTGCACTGAAAAACTTAGAATTTACTGAAAAACCCGCATTAGACGAAATGCACAGTGTAGTACATAGTATATGAGTGAGTTTCACTGAAAAACTTAGAATTTACTGAAAAACCCGCATTAGACGAAATGCACAGTGTAGTACATTGTATATGAGTGAGTTGCACTGAAAAACTTAGAATTTACTGAAAAACCCGCATTAGACGAAATGCACAGTGTAGTACATTGTATATGAGTGAGTTGCACTGAAAAACTTAGAATTTACTGAAAAACCCGCATTAGACGAAATGCACCGTGTAGTACATTGTATATGAGTGAGTTGCACTGAAAAACTTAGAATTTACTGAAAAACCCGCATTAGACGAAATGCACAGTGTAGTACATTGTATATGAGTGAGTTGCACTGAAAAACTTAGAATTTACTGAAAAACCCGCATTAGACGGAATGCACAGTGTAGTACATTGTATATGACGTGAGTTGCACTGAAAAACTTAGAATTTACTGAAAAACCCGCATTAGACGAAATGCACAGTGTAGTACATAGTATATGAGTGAGTTGCACTGAAAAACTTATAATTTACTGAAAAACCCGCATTAGACAAAATGCACAGTGTAGTACATAGTATATGGGTGAGTTGCACTGAAAAACTTAGAATTTACTGAAAAACCCGCATTAGACGAAATGCACAGTGTAGTACATCGTATATGAGTGAGTTGCACTGAAAAACTTAGAATTTACTGAAAAACCCGCATTAGACGAAATGCACAGTGTAGTACATTGTATATGAGTGAGTTGCACTGAAAAACTTAGAATTTACTGAAAAACCCGCATTAGACGAAATGCACACTGTAGTACATAGTATATGAGTGAGTTGCACTGAAAAACTTAGAATTTACTGAAAAACCCGCATTAGACGAAATGCACAGTGTAGTACATTGTATATGAGTGAGTTGCACTGAAAAACTTAGAATTTACTGAAAAACCCGCATTAGACGAAATGCACAGTGTAGTACATAGTATATGAGTGAGTTTCACTGAAAAACTTAGAATTTACTGAAAAACCTGCATTAGACGAAATGCACAGTGTAGTACATTGTATATGAGTGAGTTGCACTGAAAAACTTAGAATTTACTGAAAAACCCGCATTAGACGAAATGCACAGTGTAGTACATTGTATATGAGTGAGTTGCACTGAAAAACTTAGAATTTACTGAAAAACCCGCATTAGACGAAATGCACCGTGTAGTACATTGTATATGAGTGAGTTGCACTGAAAAACTTAGAATTTACTGAAAAACCCGCATTAGATGAAATGCACAGTGTAGTACATTGTATATGAGTGAGTTGCACTGAAAAACTTAGAATTTACTGAAAAACCAGCATTAGACGGAATGCACAGTGTAGTATATTGTATATGAGTGAGTTGCACTGAAAAACTTAGAATTTACTGAAAAACCCGCATTAGACGAAATACACAGTGTAGTACATTGTATATGAGTGAGTTGCACTGAAAAACTTAGAATTTACTGAAAAACCCGCATTAGACGAAATGCACAGTGTAGTACATTGTATATGAGTGAGTTGCACTGAAAAACTTAGAATTTACTGAAAAACCCGCATTAGACGAAATGCACAGTGTAGTACATAGTATATGAGTGAGTTGCACTGAAAAACTTAGAATTTACTGAAAAACCCGCATTAGATGAAATGCACAGTGTAGTACATTGTATATGAGTGAGTTGCACTGAAAAACTTAGAATTTACTGAAAAACCCGCATTAGACGAAATGCACACTGTAGTACATAGTATATGAGTGAGTTGCACTGAAAAACTTAGAATTTACTGAAAAACCCGCATTAGACGAAATGCACAGTGTAGTACATTGTATATGAGTGAGTTGCACTGAAAAACTTATAATTTACTGAAAAACCCGCATTAGACGAAATGCACAGTGTAGTACATTGTATATGAGTGAGTTGCACTGAAAAACTTATAATTTACTGAAAAACCCGCATTAGACGAAATGCACAGTGTAGTACATAGTATATGAGTGAGTTGCACTGAAAAACTTATAATTTACTGAAAAACCCGCATTAGACAAAATGCACAGTGTAGTACATAGTATATGAGTGAGTTGCACTGAAAAACTTAGAATTTACTGAAAAACCCGCATTAGACGAAATGCACAGTGTAGTACATCGTATATGAGTGAGTTGCACTGAAAAACTTAGAATTTACTGAAAAACCCGCATTAGACGAAATGCACAGTGTAGTACATTGTATATGAGTGAGTTGCACTGAAAAACTTAGAATTTACTGAAAAACCCGCATTAGACGAAATGCACACTGTAGTACATAGTATATGAGTGAGTTGCACTGAAAAACTTAGAATTTACTGAAAAACCCGCATTAGACGAAATGCACAGTGTAGTACATTGTATATGAGTGAGTTGCACTGAAAAACTTAGAATTTACTGAAAAACCCGCATTAGACGAAATGCACAGTGTAGTACATAGTATATGAGTGAGTTGCTCTGAAAAACTTAGAATTTACTGAAAAACCCGCATTAGACGAAATGCACAGTGTAGTACATTGTACATGAGTGAGTTGCACTGAAAAACTTAGAATTTACTGAAAAACCCGCATTAGACGAAATGCACAGTGTAGTACATTGTATATGAGTGAGTTGCACTGAAAAACTTAGAATTTAATGAAAAACCCGCATTGGACGAAATGCACACTGTAGTACATAGTATAGGAGTGAGTTGCACTGAAAAACTTATAATTTACTGCAAAACCTGCATTAGACAAAATGCACAGTGTAGTACATAGTATATGGGGTGAGTTGCACTGAAAAACTTAGAATTTACTGAAAAACCCGCATTAGTCGAAATGCACAGTGTAGTACATTGTATATGAGTGAGTTGCACTGAAAAACTTAGAATTTACTGAAAAACCCGCATTAGACGAAATGCACAGTGTAGTACATTGTATATGAGTGAGTTGCACTGAAAAACTTAGAATTTACTGAAAAACCCGCATTAGACGAAATGCACACTGTAGTACATAGTATATGAGTGAGTTGCACTGAAAAACTTAGAATTTACTGAAAAACCCGCATTAGACGAAATGCACAGTGTAGTAAATTGTATATGAGTGAGTTGCACTGAAAAACTTAGAATTTACTGAAAAACCCGCATTAGACGAAATGCACCGTGTAGTACATTGTATATGAGTGAGTTGCACTGAAAAACTTAGAATTTACTGAAAAACCCGCATTAGACGAAATGCACAGTGTAGTACATTGTATATGAGTGAGTTGCACTGAAAAACTTAGAATTTACTGAAAAACCCGCATTAGACGGAATGCACAGTGTAGTACATTGTATATGAGTGAGTTGCACTGAAAAACTTAGAATTTACTGAAAAACCCGCATTAGACGAAATGCACAGTGTAGTACATAGTATATGAGTGAGTTGCACTGAAAAACTTATAATTTACTGAAAAACCCGCATTAGACAAAATGCACAGTGTAGTACATAGTATATGGGTGAGTTGCACTGAAAAACTTAGAATTTACTGAAAAACCCGCATTAGACGAAATGCACAGTGTAGTACATCGTATATGAGTGAGTTGCACTGAAAAACTTAGAATTTACTGAAAAACCCGCATTAGACGAAATGCACAGTGTAGTACATTGTATATGAGTGAGTTGCACTGAAAAACTTAGAATTTACTGAAAAACCCGCATTAGACGAAATGCACACTGTAGTACATAGTATATGAGTGAGTTGCACTGAAAAACTTAGAATTTACTGAAAAACCCGCATTAGACGAAATGCACAGTGTAGTAAATTGTATATGAGTGAGTTGCACTGAAAAACTTAGAATTTACTGAAAAACCCGCATTAGACGAAATGCACAGTGTAGTACATAGTATATGAGTGAGTTTCACTGAAAAACTTAGAATTTACTGAAAAACCTGCATTAGACGAAATGCACAGTGTAGTACATTGTATATGAGTGAGTTGCACTGAAAAACTTAGAATTTACTGAAAAACCCGCATTAGACGAAATGCACAGTGTAGTACATTGTATATGAGTGAGTTGCACTGAAAAACTTAGAATTTACTGAAAAACCCGCATTAGACGAAATGCACCGTGTAGTACATTGTATATGAGTGAGTTGCACTGAAAAACTTAGAATTTACTGAAAAACCCGCATTAGATGAAATGCACAGTGTAGTACATTGTATATGAGTGAGTTGCACTGAAAAACTTAGAATTTACTGAAAAACCCGCATTAGACGGAATGCACAGTGTAGTACATTGTATATGAGTGAGTTGCACTGAAAAACTTAGAATTTACTGAAAAACCCGCATTAGACGAAATGCACAGTGTAGTACATTGTATATGAGTGAGTTGCTCTGAAAAACTTAGAATTTACTGAAAAACCCGCATTAGACGAAATGCACAGTGTAGTACATTGTATATGAGTGAGTTGCACTGAAAAACTTAGAATTTACTGAAAAACCCGCATTAGACGAAATGCACAGTGTAGTACATTGTATATGAGTGAGTTGCACTGAAAAACTTAGAATTTAATGAAAAACCCGCATTAGACGAAATGCACACTGTAGTACATAGTATAGGAGTGAGTTGCACTGAAAAACTTATAATTTACTGCAAAACCTGCATTAGACAAAATGCACAGTGTAGTACATAGTATATGGGTGAGTTGCACTGAAAAACTTAGAATTTACTGAAAAACCCGCATTAGAGGAAATGCACAGTGTAGTACATTGTATATGAGTGAGTTGCACTGAAAAACTTAGAATTTACTGAAAAACCCGCATTAGACGAAATGCACAGTGTAGTACATTGTATATGAGTGAGTTGCACTGAAAAACTTAGAATTTACTGAAAAACCCGCATTAGACGAATTGCACAGTGTAGTACATAGTATATGAGTGAGTTGCACTGAAAAACTTATAATTTATTGAAAAACCCGCATTAGACAAAATGCACAGTGTAGTACATAGTATATGGGTGAGTTGCACTGAAAAACTTAGAATTTACTGAAAAACCCGCATTAGTCGAAATGCACAGTGTAGTACATTGTATATGAGTGAGTTGCACTGAAAAACTTAGAATTTACTGAAAAACCCGCATTAGACGAAATGCACAGTGTAGTACATTGTATATGAGTGAGTTGCACTGAAAAACTTAGAATTTACTGAAAAACCCGCATTAGACGAAATGCACACTGTAGTACATAGTATATGAGTGAGTTGCACTGAAAAACTTAGAATTTACTGAAAAACCCGCATTAGACGAAATGCACAGTGTAGTACATTGTATATGAGTGAGTTGCACTGAAAAACTTAGAATTTACTGAAAAACCCGCATTAGACGAAATGCACAGTGTAGTACATAGTATATGAGTGAGTTTCACTGAAAAACTTAGAATTTACTGAAAAACCCGCATTAGACGAAATGCACAGTGTAGTACATTGTATATGAGTGAGTTGCACTGAAAAACTTAGAATTTACTGAAAAACCCGCATTAGACGAAATGCACAGTGTAGTAAATTGTATATGAGTGAGTTGCACTGAAAAACTTAGAATTTACTGAAAAACCCGCATTAGACGAAATGCACCGTGTAGTACATTGTATATGAGTGAGTTGCACTGAAAAACTTAGAATTTACTGAAAAACCCGCATTAGACGAAATGCACAGTGTAGTACATTGTATATGAGTGAGTTGCACTGAAAAACTTAGAATTTACTGAAAAACCCGCATTAGATGGAATGCACAGTGTAGTACATTGTATATGAGTGAGTTGCACTGAAAAACTTAGAATTTACTGAAAAACCCGCATTAGACGAAATGCACAGTGTAGTACATTGTATATGAGTGAGTTGCACTGAAAAACTTAGAATTTACTGAAAAACCCGCATTAGACGAAATGCACCGTGTAGTACATTGTATAGGAGTGAGTTGCACTGAAAAACTTAGAATTTACTGAAAAACCCGCATTAGATGAAATGCACAGTGTAGTACATTGTATATGAGTGAGTTGCACTGAAAAACTTAGAATTTACTGAAAAACCCGCATTAGACGGAATGCACAGTGTAGTACATTGTATATGAGTGAGTTGCACTGAAAAACTTAGAATTTACTGAAAAACCCGCATTAGACGAAATGCACAGTGTAGTACATTTGTATATGAGTGAGTTGCACTGAAAAACTTAGAATTTACTGAAAAACCCGCATTAGACGAAATGCACAGTGTAGTACATTGTATATGAGTGAGTTGCACTGAAAAACTTATAATTTACTGAAAAACCCGCATTAGACGAAATGCACAGTGTAGTACATAGTATATGAGTGAGTTGCACTGAAAAACTTATAATTTACTGAAAAACCCGCATTAGACAAAATGCACAGTGTAGTACATAGTATATGGGTGAGTTGCACTGAAAAACTTAGAATTTACTGAAAAACCCGCATTAGACGAAATGCACAGTGTAGTACATCGTATATGAGTGAGTTCCACTGAAAAACTTAGAATTTACTGAAAAACCCGCATTAGACGAAATGCACAGTGTAGTACATTGTGTATGAGTGAGTTGCACTGAAAAACTTAGAATTTACTGAAAAACCCGCATTAGACGAAATGCACACTGTAGTACATAGTATATGAGTGAGTTGCACTGAAAAACTTAGAATTTACTGAAAAACCCGCATTAGACGAAATGCACAGTGTAGTACATTGTATATGAGTGAGTTGCACTTAAAAACTTAGAATTTACTGAAAAACCCGCATTAGACGAAATGCACAGTGTAGTACATAGTATATGAGTGAGTTGCACTGAAAAACTTAGAATTTACTGAAAAACCCGCATTAGACGAAATGCACAGTGTAGTACATTGTATATGAGTGAGTTGCACTGAAAAACTTAGAATTTACTAAAAAACCCGCATTAGACGAAATGCACAGTGTAGTACATTGTATATGAGTGAGTTGCACTGAAAAACTTAGAATTTAATGAAAAACCCGCATTAGACGAAATGCACACTGTAGTACATAGTATAGGAGTGAGTTTCACTGAAAAACTTAGAATTTACTGAAAAACCTGCATTAGACGAAATGCACAGTGTAGTACATTGTATATGAGTGAGTTGCACTGAAAAACTTAGAATTTACTGAAAAACCCGCATTAGACGAAATGCACAGTGTAGTACATTGTATATGAGTGAGTTGCACTGAAAAACTTAGAATTTACTGAAAAACCCGCATTAGACGAAATGCACCGTGTAGTACATTGTATATGAGTGAGTTGCACTGAAAAACTTAGAATTTACTGAAAAACCCGCATTAGATGAAATGCACAGTGTAGTACATTGTATATGAGTGAGTTGCACTGAAAAACTTAGAATTTACTGAAAAACCCGCATTAGACGGAATGCACAGTGTAGTACATTGTATATGAGTGAGTTGCACTGAAAAACTTAGAATTTACTGAAAAACCCGCATTAGACGAAATGCACAGTGTAGTACATTGTATATGAGTGAGTTGCACTGAAAAACTTAGAATTTACTGAAAAACCCGCATTAGACGAAATGCACAGTGTAGTACATTGTATATGAGTGAGTTGCACTGAAAAACTTAGAATTTACTGAAAAACCCGCATTAGACGAAATGCACAGTGTAGTACATAGTATATGAGTGAGTTGCACTGAAAAACTTAGAATTTACTGAAAAACCCGCATTAGATGAAATGCACAGTGTAGTACATTGTATATGAGTGAGTTGCACTGAAAAACTTAGAATTTACTGAAAAACCCGCATTAGACGAAATGCACACTGTAGTACATAGTATATGAGTGAGTTGCACTGAAAAACTTAGAATTTACTGAAAAACCCGCATTAGACGAAATGCACAGTGTAGTACATTGTATATGAGTGAGTTGCACTGAAAAACTTATAATTTACTGAAAAACCCGCATTAGACGAAATGCACAGTGTAGTACATTGTATATGAGTGAGTTGCACTGAAAAACTTAGAATTTACTGAAAAACCCGCATTAGACGAAATGCACAGTGTAGTACATAGTATATGAGTGAGTTGCACTGAAAAACTTATAATTTACTGAAAAACCCGCATTAGACAAAATGCACAGTGTAGTACATAGTATATGAGTGAGTTGCACTGAAAAACTTAGAATTTACTGAAAAACCCGCATTAGACGAAATGCACAGTGTAGTACATCGTATATGAGTGAGTTGCACTGAAAAACTTAGAATTTACTGAAAAACCCGCATTAGACGAAATGCACAGTGTAGTACATTGTATATGAGTGAGTTGCACTGAAAAACTTAGAATTTACTGAAAAACCCGCATTAGACGAAATGCACACTGTAGTACATAGTATATGAGTTAGTTGCACTGAAAAACTTAGAATTTACTGAAAAACCCGCATTAGACGAAATGCACAGTGTAGTACATTGTATATGAGTGAGTTGCACTGAAAAAGTTAGAATTTACTGAAAAACCCGCATTAGACGAAATGCACAGTGTAGTACATAGTATATGAGTGAGTTGCTCTGAAAAACTTAGAATTTACTGAAAAACCCGCATTAGACGAAATGCACAGTGTAGTACATTGTATATGAGTGAGTTGCACTGAAAAACTTAGAATTTACTGAAAAACCCGCATTAGACGAAATGCACAGTGTAGTACATTGTATATGAGTGAGTTGCACTGAAAAACTTAGAATTTAATGAAAAACCCGCATTAGACGAAATGCACACTGTAGTACATAGTATAGGAGTGAGTTGCACTGAAAAACTTATAATTTACTGCAAAACCTGCATTAGACAAAATGCACAGTGTAGTACATAGTATATGGGTGAGTTGCACTGAAAAACTTAGAATTTACTGAAAAACCCGCATTAGAGGAAATGCACAGTGTAGTACATTGTATATGAGTGAGTTGCACTGAAAAACTTAGAATTTACTGAAAAACCCGCATTAGACGAAATGCACAGTGTAGTACATTGTATATGAGTGAGTTGCACTGAAAAACTTAGAATTTACTGAAAAACCCGCATTAGACGAAATGCACAGTGTAGTACATAGTATATGAGTGAGTTGCACTGAAAAACTTATAATTTATTGAAAAACCCGCATTAGACAAAATGCACAGTGTAGTACATAGTATATGGGTGAGTTGCACTGAAAAACTTAGAATTTACTGAAAAACCCGCATTAGTCGAAATGCACAGTGTAGTACATTGTATATGAGTGAGTTGCACTGAAAAACTTAGAATTTACTGAAAAACCCGCATTAGACGAAATGCACAGTGTAGTACATTGTATATGAGTGAGTTGCACTGAAAAACTTAGAATTTACTGAAAAACCCGCATTAGACGAAATGCACACTGTAGTACATAGTATATGAGTGAGTTGCACTGAAAAACTTAGAATTTACTGAAAAACCCGCATTAGACGAAATGCACAGTGTAGTACATTGTATATGAGTGAGTTGCACTGAAAAACTTAGAATTTACTGAAAAACCCGCATTAGACGAAATGCACAGTGTAGTACATAGTATATGAGTGAGTTTCACTGAAAAACTTAGAATTTACTGAAAAACCCGCATTAGACGAAATGCACAGTGTAGTACATTGTATATGAGTGAGTTGCACTGAAAAACTTAGAATTTACTGAAAAACCCGCATTAGACGAAATGCACAGTGTAGTAAATTGTATATGAGTGAGTTGCACTGAAAAACTTAGAATTTACTGAAAAACCCGCATTAGACGAAATGCACCGTGTAGTACATTGTATATGAGTGAGTTGCACTGAAAAACTTAGAATTTACTGAAAAACCCGCATTAGACGAAATGCACAGTGTAGTACATTGTATATGAGTGAGTTGCACTGAAAAACTTAGAATTTACTGAAAAACCCGCATTAGACGGAATGCACAGTGTAGTACATTGTATATGAGTGAGTTGCACTGAAAAAGTTAGAATTTACTGAAAAACCCGCATTAGACGAAATGCACAGTGTAGTACATTGTATATGAGTGAGTTGCACTGAAAAACTTAGAATTTACTGAAAAACCCGCATTAGACGAAATGCACCGTGTAGTACATTGTATATGAGTGAGTTGCACTGAAAAACTTAGAATTTACTGAAAAACCCGCATTAGATGAAATGCACAGTGTAGTACATTGTATATGAGTGAGTTGCACTGAAAAACTTAGAATTTACTGAAAAACCCGCATTAGACGGAATGCACAGTGTAGTACATTGTATATGAGTGAGTTGCACTGAAAAACTTAGAATTTACTGAAAAACCCGCATTAGACGAAATGCACAGTGTAGTACATTGTATATGAGTGAGTTGCACTGAAAAACTTAGAATTTACTGAAAAACCCGCATTAGACGAAATGCACAGTGTAGTACATTGTATATGAGTGAGTTGCACTGAAAAACTTATAATTTACTGAAAAACCCGCATTAGACGAAATGCACAGTGTAGTACATAGTATATGAGTGAGTTGCACTGAAAAACTTATAATTTACTGAAAAACCCGCATTAGACAAAATGCACAGTGTAGTACATAGTATATGGGTGAGTTGCACTGAAAAACTTAGAATTTACTGAAAAACCCGCATTAGACGAAATGCACAGTGTAGTACATCGTATATGAGTGAGTTGCACTGAAAAACTTAGAATTTACTGAAAAACCCGCATTAGACGAAATGCACAGTGTAGTACATTGTATATGAGTGAGTTGCACTGAAAAACTTAGAATTTACTGAAAAACCCGCATTAGACGAAATGCACACTGTAGTACATAGTATATGAGTGAGTTGCACTGAAAAACTTAGAATTTACTGAAAAACCCGCATTAGACGAAATGCACAGTGTAGTACATTGTATATGAGTGAGTTGCACTGAAAAACTTAGAATTTACTCAAAAACCCGCATTAGACGAAATGCACAGTGTAGTACATTGTATATGAGTGAGTTGCACTGAAAAACTTAGAATTCACTGAAAATCCCGCATTAGACGAAATGCACAGTGTAGTACATTGTATATGAGTGAGTTGCACTGAAAAACTTAGAATTCACTGAAAAACCCGCATTAGACGAAATGCACAGTGTACTACATCGTATATGAGTGAGTTGCACTGAAAAACTTAGAATTCACTGAAAAACCCGCATTAGACGAAATGCACAGTGTAGTACATTGTATATGAGTGAGTTGCACTGAAAAACTTAGAATTTACTGAAAAACCCGCATTACACGAAATGCACAGTGTAGTACATTGTATATGAGTGAGTTGCACTGAAAAACTTAGAATTTACTGAAAAACCTGCATTAGACGAAATGCACAGTTTAGTACATTGTATATGAGTGAGTTGCACTGAAAAACTTAGAATTTACTGAAAAACCCGCATTAGACGAAATGCACAGTGTAGTACATTGTATATGAGTGAGTTGCACTGAAAAACTTAGAATTTACTGAAAAACCCGCATTAGACGAAATGCACAGTGTAGTACATAGTATGAGTGAGTTGCACTGAAAAACTTAGAATTTACTGAAAAACCCGCATTAGACGAAATGCACAGTGTATTACATAGTATATGAGTGAGTTGCACTGAAAAACTTAGAATTTACTGAAAAACCCGCATTAGACGAAATGCACAGTGTAGTACATTGTATATGAGTGAGTTGCACTGAAAAACTTAGAATTTACTGAAAAACCCGCATTAGACGAAATGCACAGTGTAGTACATTGTATATGAGTGAGTTGCACTGAAAAAGTTAGAATTTACTGAAAAACCCGCATTAGACGAAATGCACAGTGTAGTACATTGTATATGAGTGAGTTGCACTGAAAAACTTAGAATTCACTGAAAAACCCGCATTAGACGAAATGCACAGTGTAGTACATTGTATATGAGTGAGTTGCACTGAAAAAGTTAGAATTTACTGAAAAACCCGCATTAGACGAAATGCACAGTGTAGTACATTGTATATGAGTGAGTTGCACTGAAAAACTTAGAATTTACTGAAAAACCCGCATTAGACGAAATGCACAGTGTAGTACATAGTATATGAGTGAGTTGCACTGAAAAACTTAGAATTTACTGAAAAACCCGCATTAGACGAAATGCACAGTGTAGTACATTGTATATGAGTGAGTTGCACTGAAAAACTTAGAATTTACTGAAAAACCCGCATTAGATGAAATGCACAGTGTAGTACATTGTATATGAGTGAGTTGCACTGAAAAACTTAGAATTTACTTAAAAACCCGCATTAGACGAAATGCACAGTGTAGTACATAGTATATGAGTGAGTTGCACTGAAAAACTTAGAATTTACTGAAAAACCCGCATTAGACGAAATGCACAGTGTAGTACATTGTATATGAGTGAGTTGCACTGAAAAACTTAGAATTCACTGAAAAACCCGCATTAGATGAAATGCACAGTGTAGTACATTGTATATGAGTGAGTTGCACTGAAAAACTTAGAATTCACTGAAAAACCCGCATTAGACGAAATGCACAGTGTAGTACATTGTATATGAGTGAGTTGCACTGAAAAACTTAGAATTTACTGAAAAACCCGCATTAGACGAAATGCACAGTGTAGTACATTGTATATGAGTGAGTTGCACTGAAAAACTTAGAATTTACTCAAAAACCCGCATTAGACGAAATGCACAGTGTAGTACATTGTATATGAGTGAGTTGCACTGAAAAACTTAGAATTTACTGAAAAACCCGCATTAGACGAAATGCACAGTGTAGTACATTGTATATGAGTGAGTTGCACTGAAAAACTTAGAATTCACTGAAAAACCCGCATTAGACGAAATGCACAGTGTAGTACATTGTATATGAGTGAGTTGCACTGAAAAAGTTAGAATTTACTGAAAAACCCGCATTAGACGAAATGCACAGTGTAGTACATTGTATATGAGTGAGTTGCACTGAAAAATTAGAATTTACTGAAAAACCCGCATTAGACGAAATGCACAGTGTAGTACATAGTATATGAGTGAGTTGCACTGAAAAACTTAGAATTTACTGAAAAACCCGCATTAGACGAAATGCACAGTGTAATACATTGTATATGAGTGAGTTGCACTGAAAAACTTAGAATTTACTGAAAAACCCGCATTAGACGAAATGCACAGTGTAGTACATTGTATATGAGTGAGTTGCACTGAAAAACTTAGAATTTACTGAAAAACCCGCATTAGACGAAATGCACAGTGTAGTACATTGTATATGAGTGAGTTGCACTGAAAAACTTAGAATTCACTGAAAAACCCGCATTAGACGAAATGCACAGTGTAGTAGATTGTATATGAGTGAGTTGCACTGAAAAACTTAGAATTTACTGAAAAACCCGCATTAGACGAAATGCACAGTGTAGTACATTGTATATGAGTGAGTTGCACTGAAAAACTTAGAATTTACTGAAAAACCCGCATTAGACGAAATGCACAGTGTAGTACATTGTATATGAGTGAGTTGCACTGAAAAACTTAGAATTTACTGAAAAACCCGCATTAGACGAAATGCACAGTGTAGTACATTGTATATGAGTGAAATGCACTGAAAACTTAGAATTTACTGAAAAACCCGCATTAGACGAAATGCACAGTGTAGTACATAGTATATGAGTGAGTTGCACTGAAAAACTTAGAATTTACTGAAAAACCCACATTAGACGAAATGCACAGTGTAGTACATAGTACATGAGTGAGTTGCACTGAAAAACTTAGAATTTACTGAAAAACCCGCATTAGACGAAATGCACAGTGTAGTACATTGTATATGAGTGAGTTGCACTGAAAAACTTAGAATTCACTGAAAAACCCGCATTAGACGAAATGCACAGTGTAGTACATTGTATATGAGGGAGTTGCACTGAAAAACTTAGAATTTACTGAAAAACCCGCATTAGACGAAATGCACAGTGTAGTACATTGTATATGAGTGAGTTGCACTGAAAAACTTAGAATTTACTGAAAACCCCGCATTAGAAGAAATGCACAGTGTAGTACATTGTATATGAGTGAGTTGCACTGAAAAACTTAGAATTTACTGAAAAACCCGCATTAGACGAAATGCACAGTGTAGTACATTGTATATGAGTGAGTTGCTCTGAAAAACTTAGAATTTACTGAAAAACCCGCATTAGACGAAATGCACAGTGTAGTACATTGTATATGAGTGAGTTGCACTGAAAAACTTAGAATTTACTGAAAAACCCGCATTAGACGAAATGCACAGTGTAGTACATTGTATATGAGTGAGTTGCACTGAAAAACTTAGAATTTAATGAAAAACCCGCATTAGACGAAATGCACACTGTAGTACATAGTATAGGAGTGAGTTGCACTGAAAAACTTATAATTTACTGCAAAACCTGCATTAGACAAAATGCACAGTGTAGTACATAGTATATGGGTGAGTTGCACTGAAAAACTTAGAATTTACTGAAAAACCCGCATTAGAGGAAATGCACAGTGTAGTACATTGTATATGAGTGAGTTGCACTGAAAAACTTAGAATTTACTGAAAAACCCGCATTAGACGAAATGCACAGTGTAGTACATTGTATATGAGTGAGTTGCACTGAAAAACTTAGAATTTACTGAAAAACCCGCATTAGACGAAATGCACAGTGTAGTACATAGTATATGAGTGAGTTGCACTGAAAAACTTATAATTTATTGAAAAACCCGCATTAGACAAAATGCACAGTGTAGTACATAGTATATGGGTGAGTTGCACTGAAAAACTTAGAATTTACTGAAAAACCCGCATTAGTCGAAATGCACAGTGTAGTACATTGTATATGAGTGAGTTGCACTGAAAAACTTAGAATTTACTGAAAAACCCGCATTAGACGAAATGCACAGTGTAGTACATTGTATATGAGTGAGTTGCACTGAAAAACTTAGAATTTACTGAAAAACCCGCATTAGACGAAATGCACACTGTAGTACATAGTATATGAGTGAGTTGCACTGAAAAACTTAGAATTTACTGAAAAACCCGCATTAGACGAAATGCACAGTGTAGTACATTGTATATGAGTGAGTTGCACTGAAAAACTTAGAATTTACTGAAAAACCCGCATTAGACGAAATGCACAGTGTAGTACATAGTATATGAGTGAGTTTCACTGAAAAACTTAGAATTTACTGAAAAACCCGCATTAGACGAAATGCACAGTGTAGTACATTGTATATGAGTGAGTTGCACTGAAAAACTTAGAATTTACTGAAAAACCCGCATTAGACGAAATGCACAGTGTAGTAAATTGTATATGAGTGAGTTGCACTGAAAAACTTAGAATTTACTGAAAAACCCGCATTAGACGAAATGCACCGTGTAGTACATTGTATATGAGTGAGTTGCACTGAAAAACTTAGAATTTACTGAAAAACCCGCATTAGACGAAATGCACAGTGTAGTACATTGTATATGAGTGAGTTGCACTGAAAAACTTAGAATTTACTGAAAAACCCGCATTAGATGGAATGCACAGTGTAGTACATTGTATATGAGTGAGTTGCACTGAAAAACTTAGAATTTACTGAAAAACCCGCATTAGACGAAATGCACAGTGTAGTACATTGTATATGAGTGAGTTGCACTGAAAAACTTAGAATTTACTGAAAAACCCGCATTAGACGAAATGCACCGTGTAGTACATTGTATAGGAGTGAGTTGCACTGAAAAACTTAGAATTTACTGAAAAACCCGCATTAGATGAAATGCACAGTGTAGTACATTGTATATGAGTGAGTTGCACTGAAAAACTTAGAATTTACTGAAAAACCCGCATTAGACGGAATGCACAGTGTAGTACATTGTATATGAGTGAGTTGCACTGAAAAACTTAGAATTTACTGAAAAACCCGCATTAGACGAAATGCACAGTGTAGTACATTTGTATATGAGTGAGTTGCACTGAAAAACTTAGAATTTACTGAAAAACCCGCATTAGACGAAATGCACAGTGTAGTACATTGTATATGAGTGAGTTGCACTGAAAAACTTATAATTTACTGAAAAACCCGCATTAGACGAAATGCACAGTGTAGTACATAGTATATGAGTGAGTTGCACTGAAAAACTTATAATTTACTGAAAAACCCGCATTAGACAAAATGCACAGTGTAGTACATAGTATATGGGTGAGTTGCACTGAAAAACTTAGAATTTACTGAAAAACCCGCATTAGACGAAATGCACAGTGTAGTACATCGTATATGAGTGAGTTGCACTGAAAAACTTAGAATTTACTGAAAAACCCGCATTAGACGAAATGCACAGTGTAGTACATTGTGTATGAGTGAGTTGCACTGAAAAACTTATAATTTACTGAAAAACCCGCATTAGACGAAATGCACAGTGTAGTACATTGTATATGAGTGAGTTGCACTGAAAAACTTAGAATTTACTAAAAAACCCGCATTAGACGAAATGCACAGTGTAGTACATTGTATATGAGTGAGTTGCACTGAAAAACTTAGAATTTAATGAAAAACCCGCATTAGACGAAATGCACACTGTAGTACATAGTATAGGAGTGAGTTTCACTGAAAAACTTAGAATTTACTGAAAAACCTGCATTAGACGAAATGCACAGTGTAGTACATTGTATATGAGTGAGTTGCACTGAAAAACTTAGAATTTACTGAAAAACCCGCATTAGACGAAATGCACAGTGTAGTACATTGTATATGAGTGAGTTGCACTGAAAAACTTAGAATTTACTGAAAAACCCGCATTAGACGAAATGCACCGTGTAGTACATTGTATATGAGTGAGTTGCACTGAAAAACTTAGAATTTACTGAAAAACCCGCATTAGATGAAATGCACAGTGTAGTACATTGTATATGAGTGAGTTGCACTGAAAAACTTAGAATTTACTGAAAAACCCGCATTAGACGGAATGCACAGTGTAGTACATTGTATATGAGTGAGTTGCACTGAAAAACTTAGAATTTACTGAAAAACCCGCATTAGACGAAATGCACAGTGTAGTACATTGTATATGAGTGAGTTGCACTGAAAAACTTAGAATTTACTGAAAAACCCGCATTAGACGAAATGCACAGTGTAGTACATTGTATATGAGTGAGTTGCACTGAAAAACTTAGAATTTACTGAAAAACCCGCATTAGACGAAATGCACAGTGTAGTACATAGTATATGAGTGAGTTGCACTGAAAAACTTAGAATTTACTGAAAAACCCGCATTAGATGAAATGCACAGTGTAGTACATTGTATATGAGTGAGTTGCACTGAAAAACTTAGAATTTACTGAAAAACCCGCATTAGACGAAATGCACACTGTAGTACATAGTATATGAGTGAGTTGCACTGAAAAACTTAGAATTTACTGAAAAACCCGCATTAGACGAAATGCACAGTGTAGTACATTGTATATGAGTGAGTTGCACTGAAAAACTTATAATTTACTGAAAAACCCGCATTAGACGAAATGCACAGTGTAGTACATTGTATATGAGTGAGTTGCACTGAAAAACTTAGAATTTACTGAAAAACCCGCATTAGACGAAATGCACAGTGTAGTACATAGTATATGAGTGAGTTGCACTGAAAAACTTATAATTTACTGAAAAACCCGCATTAGACAAAATGCACAGTGTAGTACATAGTATATGAGTGAGTTGCACTGAAAAACTTAGAATTTACTGAAAAACCCGCATTAGACGAAATGCACAGTGTAGTACATCGTATATGAGTGAGTTGCACTGAAAAACTTAGAATTTACTGAAAAACCCGCATTAGACGAAATGCACAGTGTAGTACATTGTATATGAGTGAGTTGCACTGAAAAACTTAGAATTTACTGAAAAACCCGCATTAGACGAAATGCACACTGTAGTACATAGTATATGAGTTAGTTGCACTGAAAAACTTAGAATTTACTGAAAAACCCGCATTAGACGAAATGCACAGTGTAGTACATTGTATATGAGTGAGTTGCACTGAAAAAGTTAGAATTTACTGAAAAACCCGCATTAGACGAAATGCACAGTGTAGTACATAGTATATGAGTGAGTTGCTCTGAAAAACTTAGAATTTACTGAAAAACCCGCATTAGACGAAATGCACAGTGTAGTACATTGTATATGAGTGAGTTGCACTGAAAAACTTAGAATTTACTGAAAAACCCGCATTAGACGAAATGCACAGTGTAGTACATTGTATATGAGTGAGTTGCACTGAAAAACTTAGAATTTAATGAAAAACCCGCATTAGACGAAATGCACACTGTAGTACATAGTATAGGAGTGAGTTGCACTGAAAAACTTATAATTTACTGCAAAACCTGCATTAGACAAAATGCACAGTGTAGTACATAGTATATGGGTGAGTTGCACTGAAAAACTTAGAATTTACTGAAAAACCCGCATTAGAGGAAATGCACAGTGTAGTACATTGTATATGAGTGAGTTGCACTGAAAAACTTAGAATTTACTGAAAAACCCGCATTAGACGAAATGCACAGTGTAGTACATTGTATATGAGTGAGTTGCACTGAAAAACTTAGAATTTACTGAAAAACCCGCATTAGACGAAATGCACAGTGTAGTACATAGTATATGAGTGAGTTGCACTGAAAAACTTATAATTTATTGAAAAACCCGCATTAGACAAAATGCACAGTGTAGTACATAGTATATGGGTGAGTTGCACTGAAAAACTTAGAATTTACTGAAAAACCCGCATTAGTCGAAATGCACAGTGTAGTACATTGTATATGAGTGAGTTGCACTGAAAAACTTAGAATTTACTGAAAAACCCGCATTAGACGAAATGCACAGTGTAGTACATTGTATATGAGTGAGTTGCACTGAAAAACTTAGAATTTACTGAAAAACCCGCATTAGACGAAATGCACACTGTAGTACATAGTATATGAGTGAGTTGCACTGAAAAACTTAGAATTTACTGAAAAACCCGCATTAGACGAAATGCACAGTGTAGTACATTGTATATGAGTGAGTTGCACTGAAAAACTTAGAATTTACTGAAAAACCCGCATTAGACGAAATGCACAGTGTAGTACATAGTATATGAGTGAGTTTCACTGAAAAACTTAGAATTTACTGAAAAACCCGCATTAGACGAAATGCACAGTGTAGTACATTGTATATGAGTGAGTTGCACTGAAAATCTTAGAATTTACTGAAAAACCCGCATTAGAGGAAATGCACAGTGTAGTACATTGTATATGAGTGAGTTGCACGGAAAAACTTAGAATTTACTGAAAAACCCCCATTAGACGAAATCCACAGTGTAGTACATTGTATATGAGTGAGTTGCACTGAAAAACTTAGAATTTACTGAAAAACCCGCATTAGACGAAATGCACAGTGTAGTACATTGTATATGAGTGAGTTGCACTGAAAAACTTAGAATTTACTGAAAAACCCGCATTAGACGAAATGCACAGTGTAGTACATTGTATATGAGTGAGTTGCACTGAAAAACTTAGAATTTACTGAAAAACCCGCATTAGACGAAATGCACAGTGTAGTACATTGTATATGAGTGAGTTGCACTGAAAAACTTAGAATTTACTGAAAAACCCGCATTAGACGAAATGCACAGTGTAGTACATTGTATATGAGTGAGTTGCACTGAAAAACTTAGAATTTACTGAAAAACCCGCATTAGACGAAATGCACAGTGTAGTACATTGTATATGAGTGAGTTGCACTGAAAAACTTAGAATTTACTGAAAAACCCGCATTAGACGGAAATGCACAGTGTAGTACATTGTATATGAGTGAGTTGCACTGAAAAACTTAGAATTTACTGAAAAACCCGCATTAGACGAAATGCACAGTGTAGTACATTGTAT